>NW_024582806.1:420499-433009 GCF_018398535.1 Haplochromis burtoni
AAAATAGAGAGGATGGTGTAATATTTTTTAAAAAAAAAAAAACATGGAGAGACAGCCAAAACTTTGTGTAAATATTATATGTAAATATGTTTTTGAAAAATCAAAAAATATATTTTAGAAAATTAAAACCTATTTTGTGCCTAATCTCAGGAATCACTGCGCTACATACAGTCCAGTATAGAGACGAGACGACGAGGCTCCAGTTACAGCAGTGCAAGTTAACGAACAATAAATATAAGAAGAGTAAGAAAATAAATATACACTTTATACACTTTGTATGTGTGAATGGGTGGATGACTGGATGTGTAAAGCGCTTTGGGGTCCTTGGGGACTAGTAAAAGCGCTATACAAATACAGGCCATTCACTTTAGGACTCGGGGTAAAGGGATCAATAACAATTTAAAATTTATAATTTACAGTTTGATGATTTAAAGTCTCACACACAACCCGTCGAAAGGGGAGGGGGCCGGCTGCTTCCAAATAGAGCACATTTCATTCATAATGTTGTAAATCCAAGCCCATTATGTATTCATGATTTGAAATAAATCATAGACAAAGCATATCTGTGAACTAAGGTGTAGGTATATTAGGTTATGTTGTGGTGATCTTCTGGTTGGGGGATTTGTGTTCATACTGGAGTGCAAAATTAAAACCAATGGAAGATGGACAAGAAAAGTTCAAAGCCATCAGGTGCTCAGTTTAGAAAAAAGAGAAAAGAAGAGGAGGAGAAACGAGCAAAAGATACAGGTAAGCAGATGTGTCATTGGATAATGGCAGGTCATCCTGAAACAATCAGAATCAGACAGAATCTTTATTAAAAGTAGTATGTGGGTTGCAGTTGGCCCAAGAAGAAATGGTAAAAATAGTAACAGTAACAGACTAAACTGTAAACAATACATTATGTTAGAGTTTACACATTTAGGAAATAGCACTAATATATACAGGTCACTCAATTATAAATATCAAGGAATAACAGAGGTGATAATAAATATCAAGAAAATTGACAAGAATATTACAGAGTAGAAAAGAACATGTGTAAAAAGGGTGTAACATGAGGGAGTATTCGCCTAGTGCACCAAAGAGGGATGGACAGCCCCTGGGTGGGCAGTAGTGAGGGATGAGCGGTGGATTGGTTTTGTGGGGTAGTACTGATTCCTGTGGGATAGGCTTTCACTTGTAAAGAGACAGTGAATCAGAAAGGGTGTGAGAGACAAGACTCAGGACAAAGGATCAGCAATGACCTGGCCCCTGTGTGATGGCTGAATGGAAAGATGCGCAGAGTTGGACATCAATGCATAATTCATGTTTTGGGTTTAAAAGAAAAGTTATTCACAATAGTAAGTAGACAGGAGAAGCGGTGAACGGCCTTATTATTTTCTGTACTTTTTCTGTACTTTTTTCTCTTGTTTATTCAGTTAGGGAGTTAGGGGCAGAACTTGTCTTTTTTGGGTTTTTGTCTCACCCAAGGGGTTAGTTAGCACTTCCCTTTTTGAAAGAAACTTGTGTTATTTGTCATTTTGGTCTTTGTTAATACTGGGGTTAACGCTTTCAATTTGGTAGCAATAAAATCACCTTAACTTGTAAACTGGCTTCTGGGTATGACTTTGGGGACCAGGGCGGGGTCACGTTCCTTTTAAACCCAGTGCAGTTGGTATATTTGCAAAAGTGTTTCAGGTTTTACCAGGACATTTGTAGCCGGTGTATGACTCTCCCGACCGGCGTATGGCTCTCCCAACCGGCGAATAGTTCCTCCCGACCGGCGTATGAGTCTCTGACCGGCATATGACTCTCCTGACCGGCGTATATTTCTCCCGACCGGCATATACTTCCTCCCATCCGGCGTATGACTCTCCCGACGGGGTATGACTCTCCCGACCGGCGTATAGTTCCTCCCGACCGGCGTATGACTCTCTCGACCGGTTTATAGTTCCTCCGACCGGCGTATAGTTCCTCCCGACCGGCGTATGTTCCTCCCGACCGGCGTATAGTTTCTCCCGACCTGCGTATAGTTCCTCCCGACCGGCGTATGACTCCCCCGATTGGTGTATAGTTCTTCCCGACCGGCGTATAGTTTCTCCGACCGGCTTAAGTTCCCACCGGTCGTATGACTCTCCCGACCGGTGTATGACTCTTCCGACTGGCTTATGACTCTCCCGACCGGCGTATAGTTTCTCCCGACCGGCGTATAGTTCCTCCCGACCGGGACTGGCGTATATTTCCTCCCGACTGGCATATAGTTCCTCCCAACCTGCGTATAGTTCTCCCGACCGGCGCATGACTCTCCCGACCGGTGTATTACTCTTCCGACCGGCGTATGACTCTCCCACCGGTATCCCGACGGCGTATGACTCTCCCGACCGGCTATAGTTCCTCCCGACCGGCGTATGACTCTCCCGACCGGCGTATGACTCTCCCAACCGGCGTATAGTTCCTCCCGAACGGCGCATGACTCCGACCTGCGTATAGTTCCTCCGACCGGCGTATGACTCTCCCGACCTGCGTATAGTTCCTCCCGACCGGCGTATGACTCCCCCGATTGGTGTATAGTTCTTCCCGACCGGCGTATAGTTTCTCCGCGGTTATAGTTCCTCCCGACCGGCGTATGACTCTCCCGACCGGTGTATGACTCTTCTGACTGGCTTATGACTCTCCCGACCGGCGTATAGTTTCTCCCGACCGGCGTATAGTTCCTCCCGACGGCTGGCGTATATTTCCTCCCGACTGGCATATAGTTCCTCCCAACCTGCGTATAGTTCCTCCCGACCGGCGTACGACTCTCCCGACCGGCGTATAGTTCCTCCCAACCTGCGTATAGTTCCTCCAACCGGCGTGACTCTCCCGACCGGCTTATAGTTCCTCCCGACCGGCGCATGACTCTCCCGACCGGTGTATTACTCTTCCGACCGGCGTATGACTCACGACCAATGTGACTCTCCCAACCGGCGTATAGTTCCTCCTGAACGGCGCATGACTCTCCCGACCGGTGTATTACTCTTCCGACCGGCGTATGACTCACGACCGACGTGTGACTCTCCCGACCGGCATAGATCTCCCGACCGGCGTATGACTCTCCCGACCGCCGTGTGACTCTCCCGACCGGCGTATAGATCCATCCATCCGGCGTATGACTCTCCCGACCGGCATATAATTCCTCCCGACCAGCGTATAGTTCCTCCCAACCGGCCTGTATGATTCCTCCCGACCGGCGTATGACTCTCCCGACCGGCGTATAGTTCCATCCATCCGGCGTATGACTCTCCCGACCGGCATATAATTCCTCCCGACCAGCGTATAGTTCCTCCCAACCGGCCTGTAGTTCCTCCTGATCTGCGTATAGTTCCTCCCTACCGGCGTTTGACTTCCATCCGGCGTATGACTCTCCGACCGGCGTATGAATCACCCGACCGGCGTATGACTCTCCCGACCGGCGTATAATTTCTCCCGACCGGCATATACTTCCTCCCGCTGGCGTATGACTCTCCAACCGGCGTATATTCCTCCGACCGGCGTATAGTTTCCTCCCGACTGCGTTAAGTTCCTCCATCCGGCATTGACTCTCCGCGGCGTATGACTCCGGCGTATAGTTCCTCCCGACCGGCGTATAGTTCCTCCCGACCTGCGTATAGTTCCTCCCGACCTGCGTATAGTTCCTACCGTGCGTATAGTTCCTCCCGACCGGCGTATGACTCTCCCGACCGGCGTATAGTTCCTCCCGACCGGCGTATAGTTCCTCCCGACCGGCGTATGACTCTCCCGACCGGCGTATAGTTCCTCCCGACCGGCGTATGACTCTCTCGACCGGCTTATAGTTCCTCCTGACCGTCGTATGACTCTCGACCGGCTTATAGTTCCTCCCGACCATCGTATGACTCTCCCGACCGGTGTATGACTCTTCTGACTGGCTTATGACTCTCCCAACCGGCGTATAGTTTCTCGACCGGCGTATAGTTCCTCCCGACCGGCGTATATCCTCCCGACCGGCGTATGACTCCGACTGTTATAGTTCCTCCCGACCGGCGTATGACTCTCCCGACTGGTGTATAGTTCCTCCCGACCGGCGTATGACTCTCCCGACTGGTGTATAGTTCCTCCCGACCGGCGTATGACTCTCCGACCGGATATAGTTCCTCCAGGCGTATAGTTCCTCCCTACCGGCGTTTGACTCTCCTGACCGGCGTATGACTCTCCCGACCGGCGTATAATTTCTCCCGACCGGCATATACTTCCTCCCGCTTGGCGTATGACTCTCCCAACCGGCGTATAATTCCTCCCAACCGGCGTATAGTTCCTTCCCGACTGTATAGTTCCTCACCGGCGTATGACTCTCCCGACCTGGCGTATGATCTCTCCCGACCGGTGTATAGTTCCTCCCGACCGGCGTATGACTCTCCCGACCTGCGTATGACTCTCTCGACTGGCTTATAGTTCCTCCCGACCGGCGTATAGTTCCTCCCGACCTGCGTATAGTTCTCCGACCGGGGTATGACTTTCCCGACCGGCATATAGTTCCTCCCAACCTGCGTATAATTCCTCCCAACCGGCGTATAGTTCCTTCCGACCGGCGTATAGTTCCTCCCGACTGCGTATGACTCTCTCGACCGGCTTATAGTTCCTCCTGACCGTCGTATGACTCTCCCGACCGGCGTATATTTCTCCCGACCGGCATATACTTCCTCCCGCTTGGCGTATGACTCTCCCAACCGGCGTATAGTTTCCCGACTGTGTATAGTTCTCTCCCTATGACCCGGGGTATGACTCTCTCGACCGGCGTATAGTTCCTCCCGACCGGCGTATGACTCTCCGACTGGCTATAGTTCCTCCAACCTGCGTATAGTTCCTCCCGACCGGCGTATGACTCTCCCGACTGGCTTATAGTTCCTCCCGACCGGCGTATGACTCTCCCGACCGGTGTATAGTTCCTCCCGACCGGCGTATGACTTCTCCCGACGGTTATAGTTCCTCCACCGTCGTATGACTCTCCCGACCGGTGTATGACTCTTCCGACTGGCTTATGACTCTCCCGACCGGCGTATAATTCCCGACGGCGTATGTTCCCGACCGGCGTATAGTTCCTCCCGACCGGCGTATAGTCTCCGACCGGCGTATAGTTCCTCCCGACCGGCGTATGACTTTCCCGACCGGCGTAGATCTCCCGACCGCGTATAATTCCTCTCAACCTGCGTATAGTTTCCTCCTGACAGGCGTATAGTTCTCCGCGAAGGCGTATAATTTCTCCCGAACCAGCGTATAATTCCTCCCGACCGGCGTAGTTCCCCTGACGCGTATAGTTCCTCCCGACCGGCGTATGACTTTCCCGACCGGCGTATAATTCCTCCCGACCAGCGTATAGTCCCTCCCGACCGGCATATTAACATCCTCCGTGCTACGCAAGGTGGCAGACCTGTGCAGCCGAAGTCTCTAACCCATCTGGAAAAGGTCTACTCACCTTTTACAAGCATTACACCCTCAGAGAGACTCCTGGCAGAAGAGACTCATTGGCTTCAACCAACAATGCCTTACCCGAACCTGTGGCTGAATCGAGTCGGTGACTGGGGGAGAACAGCTCTCTTACACATGATGAGATCCATCTTGAGGCTGAGCAGCTTAGTCTTCTGCATCTGTGGGCAAATTCTCCATTCAGTCATACATAGGCTTCCACCTCTGACTCTGACCATTCAGCTTCCCTGGTTCACCGTGGCGTTACTGAGAGAAGGACAAGTTTGGACTCTGACCATTCAGCTGCCCTGGTTCGCCGTCGCGTTACAGAGAGATGGCCAGGTTCAGAGGATCGTCAATGACCTGCCTCCTGTTTGATGGCTGAACGGAAAGATGCGCAGAGTTGGACATCAATGCATCACTCATGTTTTGTGTTTAAAAGAAAAGTTATTCACAATAGTAAATAGTCCGGAGAAGCGGTGAACGGCCTTATTATTTTCTGTACTTTTTCTGTACTTTTTTCTCTTGTTTATTCAGTTAGGGAGTTAGGGGCAGAACTTGTCTTTTTTGGGTTTTTGTCTCACCCAAGGGGTTAGGTAGTACTTCCCTTTTTGAAAGAAACTTGTTTTGTCTGTTATTTTGGCCTTTGTTCACCCTGGAGTTCACGCTTTCAGTTTGGTAGCAATAAAATCTCCTTAACTTGTAAACTGGCTTCTGGGTATGACTTTGGGGACCAGGGCGGGGTCACGTCCCTTTTAAACCCAGTGCAGTTTAAAAGGAAGTTGGTATATTTACAAAAGTGTTTTGGGTTTTACCAGGACATTATTACAATGAATGCCAACGCACACTGCATCAATAAAGATTTCGTTTGATATACAAAGCGTTGTAGTTGATTGTGTTTCTTTTTAATTTTAGTTTTGACCAGATGTGATCAGGAAGGCGGTCAACAAAGCACAATATTCAGCAGCTACAGAGTCAGATATTTCTAAAAGGAATCATCAGGTTAAATAACAGAAGAAGAAGAAGAAGAAGCAACACAAAAGCTTGGCATCGACTCATGTTCCCAAACAAGACTTAAACTAAAGGCTATCCTTTGTATGAATGTTTAAATGTTGGCAGAAATGTTGAACTTATGAGGATAAAAGATGATATGAGTGTTTCCAGTGTCCGGTCAATCCCAAAGCAGAGGTGAAAAAAGACACGTGGAAAATATATTGTAAAAGCAGACGGTAGAGAAATATGAATGATTTTTAGACGTATGTGTTCAGGAATAATGTATTAAAAATGTTTGTGTGTGTGTGTGTGTGTGTATACACACTAGATGGTACACCCATACACCCATTTGTTTATTTTTGATTATTTGTTTATTTTTTTATTTTGGTTTATTTGGTTTATTGTGTTTTATATACACACACACACACCAAACACCACACAACCACACAGACATCAATATATATATATTATATATTGATGATTATTCCCATAATCAGTACCTATCTTGTATGCACAGATGATTTACTTTCAGATAAGAAATCTAGCACATAAAAGCCAGGGTGGGAGGGATCTCTGCAAACTGACTTACCTCTGCAAGTGTGAAGCTCAACAAAAAATCTGACTCTCCAGTCACAGACAAACAAAAAACTCCAGCTGGGAGATAGAAAACATGTGTCTGGGTCTTGCTGGATGTTGCTGGTCAGAGTAGGCTTCTTGGTCCCACTGACCCACTGTGGACAGTGACTGTGGAGAACTGTTCTCTCAAACTGAAACGAGAGAGCCAAACAGGATTTCCATAAAGACCATCTTGTGAAGCAGCAATCAAAAGATAATTTGTTCATGATAATTTGTCAATTAAACATGAATATGTTGCTTAACTGTAAACAGTTAAGATGATGTGATTTACATCCTTCACACAGCACATTTGTCCGGGCTTCCTGGTAAACATAGCAGTAATCTTAGGTAACATGACTCATAGTAGAGATTCTGTAAGAAAGATTGCTAGCTCTAATGTTATTACCACAAAATCCAAGGACACACCAACAGCTCAGATTTCTAGAACTATTAAAAAAATGTCAGTCTATCCATTCATTTCTTCTGAATATTCAATTCAGGCAAGGTGGGAGGGTGGGGGGGGGTCGGTGGGGGCTAGAGCCTGTCCCAGTAGTCATAGGTAGAGCACACCTGGACAGGTCACCAGTCTGTCAGAGGACTAACACAGAGACAGACATCAGAGTAACAAATCTATTTAAAATTAATGTAAGTTTGCTGCAGCTGTATGTATGAACATGTGTTTCTGTGCTCACAGTCCACCTCTCAGGAACCTGCAGTTCACTTTTATCTACTTTAAACAGACCTCACAAAGCCTGATGTCGAGCTATCAGTAGTCTGATTTAAGTAAGCACACACACACACACACACACACACACACAACACACACACAGAGACACACACACACACACACAACACACACACACACACACAGGTACTGTTTAAAGTTTAGTGTTAACCTGAGTCACAGATCATTTACAGTATTACAGTCTTGCAGTCTTTGCATGATTTAAACGTTACTGTAAGTTTCTAGCTGATGCTCAGATGTGCCAGCAGGAAAGAGGCTTAATAAACCTGCATCCTGCAGTTTGTCATGCAGGATTAAAGGAAGCCCAGACTTTGTAAACACAGCTAGGATTGTATTTTACACTGACCCCGCGTCAGTATACGTATCATACAGTTTAAATGAAGCACTGACACTTGCACATAGGGATGGGTATCGAAGCCCGGTTCTTGCTGAGAACCGGTTCCCACTGTTTCAATTCCTTGGAATTGTTTGCCATTTTTGCAAACGATTCCCTTATCGATTCCAGTCGCCGAATTGACGTCACCACGTTGCGGAGCGTCATTTACCTGGCAGGAAACATGGCGGCTCAAACGCTCAAAAGTTTGATTATACTTTACGAGAACGGATGACAACAGGGCAACTTGCAATACTTGAAAAGTAGATATTTCATTTAAGGGAGGAAACACTACGAATATGCAAAAGCATTTGCTCACAAAACACACGATAACCTTAAATGAATGTCGTGTTTTTAATTCCGCTCCGGACTCGTGAATCTCAACCCAGCAGCAGCGGTGTGACGTCCTCTCCCGTTAATGCGGCAGGTAAATAATCAACTAACAGTGCATATTATGTTAGCGCGATCTGCCTTATTACAAAACCTGCCATTACTGTGCATTTAGGTGACCATGATGAGAGAGCAGACAGAGTCTGGCTCAGATGCTGGCAGTTCTCGCTGCAGTCTACCGGTAGCGTCTCCTTTCAGGCCAGGATAGACGAATGTCACCGAGCAGTGACTAAGTTTGTGGTCAAAGGCTTGCACCCATTTGCCACAGCAATGTGTTTAATTGTAGGCAGGGACATTACTGGATATTCTTTTAGTTATTGCTACAGAAGAATATTTATTTTATTATTTTACATTTACAATTTTTTTTCCTGGGGACCCTGTGACACCCCATTGAAGAGCCGTAGGCTGTGGATCTCTTAAGATCTCACTGTTGGGTTTGTAAGGCCATGTTACTCCTAAATTTCTATCTTGTTCAAAGAGAAGATATAAAACAAAGTTCTAAGCTAATCGACCTTAGTGTTCTCTTTTTAAAAAAAATCGATAAGAGAATCGATAAAGAATCGAATCGTTAAACAGAATCGAAAATGGAATCGGAATCGTGAAAATCTTATCAATACCCATCCCTACTTGCACATATTTATTACAGATGCACTGAAGCTAAATGGATATTTCTGTCATCTGTGGCTGCGATTAAACACTTTACTGGAAACTTTATTAACTAGTAACTTCATCAGTCATAACAGAAGCTAATATTTCTGTGCTAACATCGTTTAAACAGTAACAGCTTTACTCCAATATAAGCTAACGTTTACACCGTAACTTTAAGCTAGCACCATAAAGACGGTAAAACACGTAATAACATCTACAAATGCATCTTAAAGCTGTTATATTAGCACTCGGTGTATTACTAACATAACCACATTAACATTATTGACACTCGCTGACTTTTAATAGTTATTCTATAAATGCTGTCCGTTCAAATGGTAACACTGCTGTAATCAACCGATTCCAGCCAGAGTGGCTTCTGGAGTCTTCCCACGCTCCTAATGATCCTCCATCTGGATGGATGATAACCACCTTCTGAACAAACTAGCAGGTGGAGATGGGACATGCTGGCCCATTTCTATGGTACTGACATCTGCTAATAACGGCCAATGTATCGACTGATAACGTCCAAAGCGGGTGAATAAAGTCACCCGGTCGCTAGCTGTGCCATTACCCAGCCTCATACATCACTGCCTCCATCAATGCAATGAACGATGCAAAAGTAATAGCCTGTATTTAATTTTTGGTGAGCTCGATAATATTTAATAAGTGTACCCATCGGTGCGTAAATCAAAATTTCAGGTTAGTATCTTGAAATTTCAGCACACTATGAAACTTCCTCATAATTTCTAGATGGCCAGTTAATAAGTAAGAAATTTGAGCCTCTGTGGTGTTTATCACCTCGGAGTGTTAACAGCAAAATTGTATCACAATTGACACAAGCTTCGGTTTTCCTGTAGAGGGCAGTGCTAGGCTGAATAAAGGAGCCCTTCAATAATTTATGTTTAATGGACAGGATGATAAATCTACCCTCTTTTTACCGTTTTTATATTCTTTGTGCTATTATGTTTAATCCAGATATACTTACTACAGCATTATATTTTATTTCTATATGCACTAGCATAGTACAGTCAAAAATCCATAGTGCACACTAAAAATAATTTGTACTGGAACTACTTGAACTACTTCATAATACACCCCCAGATAGAATCAAAACACACAGCACCTTGTTCCCATTTCAGATTTTTAAAACACAAAGCTTTAAGTTGCAGGGTAAAATTGTAGGTAACTTTGCTTCAAGAGAAAGTCAGTTAGCAAACTTGGATCCCTGTACAACATCCATAATCAGCAGGAAGTGCACGAAAATAAAAGGCTCATTATGCCAAAAAGTAACTACCAAACAAAGGTTTTTGAAAAGTTATTTGCAGTGCTATAGAGTTTTCTAAAAGTCATCCTCGTGATCCAAGGGCGTATTTGGCATGGACGGAAGGGACATGTCCCCACCAATATCCAGCGATTATTGAATTGTCCCCACCAATAATTTAATCTCTTCCAGTTAAGAAAAACAAAACCGATAGCAAGAAAAAAAAAAGATCTGTCAACGTCTCCTTCACCTAGCGGTGCACAGAGCGTTAAATTACGTTCTCTACTGTAGTCCTACGTCATGTAACAAATATGGCCAATATGATTGGCTGTGCCTTTCAGAGAGCTCGGTTTAGTTTTAGCAGCGGCAAGCCCGCGCTGCGAGGACCGGTGTTCCAGATTAACTGGCCTTTAGATTAACTGGATTTGGTGGAACAGATGTGTGGCAGACTTGCGTTTCAGGAGCTGCTACCGACAAACCAGCAAAAAAACGCCAAATGTGTCATCTGTGACACTTGTGAGGTTATCTCAAACACACTCCGTCAGTCTTGATGCTGTTGAACAACAAAATATTTAAAAATGTCGCGAGTTTACCTGGTGATATTGTCATGCGCGACGCGATCACAAAAAAAAGCAAACAATTAACACCACGCCGGTGTTGTTCACAGGACAGTAAACGTAAGTAAACGATCGGGAGACTCGAGTCGTTCCCCTCGTACGTTTATTACTCCGATTTCAGCGTTTTTGCTTCACAACTAAAGTGTGCAGTTTACTTTGTGTGCACTAACATGGACTCGAATCAACCAGCGCCACCTCTGGCCAAGTGCCACAGCCTACAGCCAGATCAACTTGTGACACACATCTGCACCACGTTTGAATTCGTTTCATGCACAACACATTTGTACCTTTCAATTGTGTGTTTGTCCTTTCCTCTAAAACACCTCAGAGTTACATGATACTTATTACTTAATTGTTAACCCCTTATTCTATTATACCTGGCAGTAAACATTTAAGATAATTTTAATTAAACCCTAATTTCCATTAGGGTTACCATTCTATTGTTTCCAGGTTAAAAATTTGTTGCCAGTATATAACAGCACCGTTATTAATTGGTTTTGCCTCACAGGCACGTGTTTTTTAACCACATTATTCCCACTACTAGGATTTCATTATTTATAAATATAAAGTTACTAATATTTTCTTATTATAGTTTAAGCTACCCAGCAGTATATAATTAAAATCAGTTAATGATTTGAAGTGATCTACAGAAGATCTACACACAGCAGAACTTCAGATAGTCTTCATACACCAGGACTCGTGTGCTGAGCTGTGGATTCTGGCACTTTGTTGTCATGTGATGAGAGCTGAGTGCTCGCTGACACGTTCATTGCAGCATTGAAGCAGAAGATTCTCCATGAAAGGAACACTGGACCCGTATTCGTGGGATACGGGGCACAGATTACAGGAAATGTGAGATACTCACTTGTTGAGGCATGCCAACCTCACTTCTGTAGAAACGTATTGTCTTTCTTCACATGCCCCACTGACATTTAGATTTCGTTTTTCAGAATGTAAAACTTATGGAGGTATGTTTTCTTTTCTTTCTCTTTCTTTTTCTCCTCTTGCCACTGAAAATCGAAAGTGGGTGTTAAATAGGTGTATTACACAAATTTCAACTTGCATTTTTTTCTGGCTCTGCTTCACATGAAATTACATCTGAATAAAATAATAAGACCTGCGATTATCCAAAGTTTCCCATCAAGTGGAGGAGGTGCTGTCATTTGGTTTTCTCTCAAAACACTTGAAGATTATTAAGGATCTTTTTGCTCAAATAGATGTACTGTAATCCAATTATAGTTTAAACTGTGTCCAATCCTCACATATCTCTCTCACCCACATCTGTAGGATGAAGATATGCTGAACACTCCTCATTGATAAAGAGGCGTGTTAACAGCTCCTCAATCCCCTCAAACCTGAGTCTGTCTGTCGCTTGTTTCTTCTGTGTTAAGCAAAATAATGTTTGTGGGTTACGCCATCACACACAATCCTT
>NW_024582806.1:433794-439457 GCF_018398535.1 Haplochromis burtoni
GTGATCAGCATCAAGTTTGAGGGCTAGTGGCGTTCCCTGATCACCACCTCACGATACATCTGGCACCAGGCACACGAATAACAGCAAAGTACATTGATGACATCATCAGTGGCAGAGCCCTACAGGATGGAGAAGAGGAAAAAGAGAGGGCTGTTCAGACAGATTTTTAATTAGTTTGGAGTATCTGCTCTGTGAATAATAATAATGGATTGCATTTATATAGCGCTTTTCAAGGCACCCAAAGCGCTTTACAATGCCACAATGCCACTATTCATCCACTCTCACATTCACTGTGAACTAGATATTTCTTCTTTGAGCTCTGCTAAGAGCTCCATGATGCTGGGCATTACATTTTACAACCAAAAGGTGAATAAGGCAGTCTTCAGTAGTAAATAATATAAATTTGGAGACTTTTTGGGGTGTGTGTGGATGCAACTGACTAATGTGATTTTTAACTCCACCCTCTCGGTCACCCTTCAAATATGGTTATTTCTGGCTATAATGCTCAAAAGAAAAGCTTTAAAATGCAGAGTGGCCAAATACATCTCTTTTATGCAGTGCATAGTCCCGCTCCATCTCAAACCCAGCCTTACTTCGATGTTGTGGCGCTCTCTGATGGACTGACGGAGTAAGCAGGACACCACACCACAAACATCCAGCAGTGGCATTGCGCACCACCATCCATGCTTACTGGCTGTATGACACTGCATACAGGGGAAACACCAAAGGCCGTAGCAACCTTGAGGGAGGAAAATGTGCAGCAATGCAGCATTAGAGTATCGGTGTTTACTGTAGTTTATAATCACTATATATCAAAATGTCAGCGTGAGCAAGGATTGTTTTCTAAAGAGGTCATTTGTTTTAGAACTTTCTTTGGCTTCTTTATTTTTGTTTTTCCAGGATTTTTAGTTTTTTGATGCCACCAATGAAAATAAAAAAGTAGTAGTTTGGCCCTCGTTGAGTTTGATGCAGTGTTAATGCAAAGTGTTTCATGCACATTATTACATTTCTTGCTCTCATATGAAAATCTGACTGGTGCTCTGAGCGGTGTACCAAGACGAGGTACACATTCCTGTGAAAACCTTCAATAGGGTGAGAAGCAGCCAAGTGTTGTTAGTCAGATGTGCTCGATTAACAGTAAGACTTTACCAAATTGCACTCTGATAGTCGTGTTTTTGTGGCCTAAATGCTGCAGTGTAGCTGCTGTGTTGCAATTCTAAAAGGCCAATTTAATGTAATGCAATGCCTGGAAATCATTCTGTTGGTCCTCAGGCAGCCAGACTCCTGTTCAGAAACCCATGCAGTCACGAAACGAGGCCATCAGAGGCCAAAAACTACTCGCTATGAGACAACAGTGGTAACCGCTCCACAGCTGTGCTGCCTATGCTTTTAAATTCCCATAGTGTTGTGATATTTTGATACCATGGTAGCATTTACAGGATATTGTTTTTGATGATATTATACAAAGGACCCTGTCTCTGCAATGCCCTTTGTTTGAACCTCATTTCCTCTTGCTGTGTCAACTGAAGATTTTATGGTGTGAAAGTAGATACTAAGGTTGGAGGGAAAACACCAACAAATCACTCTTTTACTTATCACTCCCTTGCAGAAGATGTTTATGTGAAGACCATCTGGGTTGTGTCAGAATTCACGGATGTAGGAGACTTCTGTGTAAGATTTATAGGCCTTGTGAGTGCATTTTTATTGCCCTTGCTGAACAAAGGATTCCCACTGTCGGAGGACACCACCCCACCCAGTGGGCAGGGTCTGAACTAAAACTTGTTGTCTGCCTATAAAAACTGCTGCACAAAGAATAAACTTTGAGTTAGTTTGGGATGACAATTTAGAACAGTCTCCGCATCTTTTTGTTCTTCCAAACTGCTCCCGGTACTCCGGCCTGTACCGTAACTAACCGTTGATCATGCTTGAGAATATTTTAATTGTTATAGGTTAAGGGATGAACTTTGATGATGAAAGCCCACGCCTCAGAGAAACCCGGAATGGAGTTTCTTACACATAGCAACAGGGAAACTTAATCTTCTGTATGTATAAGTGGACAGTGTCAAGAAAAACATGTTATTTTACTGTCACTTTGTTATCATTTACATGCACTGTCATTATTTCATCATTACTTCATTAGTCTGTATTACTTATCTTCAGTTTATCATGTATCATTTATCATTTATTTCAGAGCACGCAGAATAGAACACATTTTAGATACAATACTCTATCATGTGGTGAAAAGCACCAGCAGAAGCTGCAGGTCCAGGCGGCCTACAGCAAGTCAGTTAAGGAAAGCGACCTCTTGTTGGCCTGGACCTACACTCTCACACAAAACTACACACTGTACACAACTTGGTTATCTTCCCAGATAGCGATGATAGGAAACATCTGGTTTCAATCCTGGGAAAGGGTTGTTGTTTTGAGAAGGGGAATTCCAGCATTTCTCTTGACGTCATTGTTAGGTATTTTAGTACCATGGGAGCATTTACTGGATATTGTTTTAGTGACATTATACAGGAAAACTCTGTCATTCAATAAGGCCCCTTTGTTTTAGTTATTTTTCTCTTTGACCCAAGAATTGATGTGTGAGAATCACAGGCTGGTACAAGGTTGAAATACCACAGAGATCACTCCCTCAGCTACATTAGTTTCTAAATCTCTTAGGAGACGCCTGTTGAAGGCCAGATGGTTTGTTTCAGAATTCACTAATGAAAGAAATCTTTGTTTCGTGCCTTGAAAATATGTCGCTGAGATAATCATAATTGTAGCTGAACTGATACACTACACAAAGGATGCTTCTTCACCCAAGGGCAGGAAGACGCTCCCTTATCTTGGTCTGTACTGGTTTAAACTGATAATCTGCTGTCTCATGAATTTTACCCTCTATATAAACTGTTGTACTTGTGAATAAAGTTGAGTCGATTTGGGAAGACAACCTGAAGCAGTCTCTGTTTTCTTGTTCTCCCAAGCTGCTCCCGAGCTCGTACTAACACGCTGAATGGCATGCTTGAATGTTACTTGAGAATATATTTGACTGTGTTACAGACTAAGGGACAATCTCTGCTGATAGACGCCCACGCCTCGAAGGAAGTCGATCCACGGATTAGGCCCTGGAAACCGTTTCCTTCAGTCATAAAGCCTATAAAGCTTTCTGTATTGAGCAGAGAGGAGAGATCGGCTCCCACACTGTAAACTGTGTGTGTTTAATAAATCACTTTTTGGACACTTCCGAGGACTCTGCTTCTGCTTATCTTTCCTTCCAAATAAAAAGAACCTGACAACAGTTTTATAATTTAGATAAATTTAGATATTTTGTCAACATTCTTGAATTGTCTGAAACAAAGCCTGAGGACATGGTAGAAAAATTACTGCTGTTTGTTTGCTTTGGTTTGCTGGGAAGACTTACAGGTTTTCATATCAGAGGTGCAATCTAAGAGCTCGGTGCTCCATGCTCCAGAGCGGGGGGATAACATCCCCTGGGTGGGCTGCTGGCGGACAGCCATAACTGGAGGAAACAAGCCAGGAATGGAGACACAGAGTGAAACTTTATAGCAGTTACAAACTAGCGCTAGAATACAATAGAGATAACAGACTGGTTTAAAGCATTATTGTCTACAGTGTGGCCATTATTACACGTATAACAAGATGTTTTCTGTTTCATGCAAATCATTAAAAATACCCGGAGTGACATGTACAAATAATTTGTGTGCAGTACAAAACAGTTCAATATGCAATGAATTACATGATTTATATTTTTTTCTTCCTAATTTTGTCTTTTTTTGTGCATGTGGGTCTGGAAGGCTTTAACATTTCCTTTAGTTCCAGCATCTCATGCATAAACTGTTTCATTACTACAGGTTATACTGAAATAGTAAAATCGATTCACATAGATTGCTGTATTTAGCTCATCAGTATAAAAAGCTTCTCTTACCTCTTCTCTGGTTCTCTGAGCTTTGAAGAGAAAATGGGGAAAAAAAGGGCTGAAACCAGAATTTAACTCCGACTAAGGGAGGGGAGGGGACACATACACAAACACACCTCTAGCTCAGCAGTGTTACAGCCCTTTTAGTTTAACACTTAAATTTGATGTTAAATGGATACTGAAACAATCAATTAAACCAGCTAGAGCCTTCAGCTGTCAGGTCTCTCTTCTGTGGAACCAGCTCCCAGTTTGGATTCAGGAGACAGACACTCTACTTTTAAGATTAGGCTTAAAACTTTTCCTTTTGATAAAGCTTATAGTTCGTGCTGGATCAGGTGACCCTGAATCCTCCCTCCCTGCTAAGTGTCTCGAGGCAACTGTGGATATGATTTGGCGCTATATAAATAAAACTGAATTGAGTTGAATCTGTTAAAGCAGCCCAAACATTTGAGTATAACAGGCAACCACGTATACTAGATCCTAGTTACAGACAGTTCAATGAGTTAAAAAAAAAAAGTGTAACAAGGCTGCATCAGCATGCAGAGACCAGGCCCGCGTAGATGACCAGACAGGTAGCTCACACAACACTTATCATGAACACTTATAATGAACTTCACCTCCTGTCATTTTATCCCAGCTTACAGCTTCTCGAAACCTGGGATGTCCTCCTCTGACCTTTCCCCTTCGCTTTCGATCAAAAACATAATCTATAAGAAGTTTGTATTTTTTGAAGTTTTCATTTTAGCCAAATTCAAAAAATAAATAACTATTAACAAAATCATGTTACATGTTTCTTTCATCCACAGTCCTTAAATTATCTAAAAAAACATCTAAACATAAAAGCCTTTTTTTCTCCTGGATCTCAGAAGGTTATAAATGTGTAGTGGTTGATGAGACTGGGCAGGCAGTTTTACTGTCTGGTGTGGGTAGTGAGAGGCTCACAAAGTAATTTCTGCAGAACTGGAGAAATGAGGTGGGCATGTTTCAACGAGTGGAAAGTCTCCTTTCAGTAAATCCTGCCCTTCATCACACCAAACAAAACAATTAGGCATTAAGAGATTGCAACTCTTTTTATGCAGAAACTCTACTTGGCCAACATGACAGAGAGAACCTATCAGAATGAATTAACCAATCAATGCTCTCCTCCCATCCCGTTTCAATAAAGTGATGCAATCAGCAGAAGAGCTCTTAAAGTTCTGACACGTGGAAACATGACACAGGAAATGCACAAACTCATCTTATCCAAAGACTTATTGAATTAAAATGCTGAACATATTGCCATTAAAACTTTATGTTAGTCTTGTTACTGCCGAAAGAGATACTGAGTGAATGATAATGTTTGTTGGGTGTTTAAATAAAGCCATCTTTCACAAATATGTTTATAATATCAGCCTAAAAGATGATGTGTTGAGGGAGTTTACATATGCTTTCCATTCGCTTCATATGACCCTAAGGTCACCAGTAGCGTCAGTCTGCAGATGTGATTGGAAAGACACTTTAAACCACCAAATGCTGTGCTGTTCATCACCTTAGCTCCGACAGAGTGCTAAATAAGAGCTGACATTAATGACAAAATTGTATCACCTTGTACTAAAGATTACTAACAGATATGATGGAGAAGGAAAGGAGGCTGTGCCAACATCTGTTCTGCTTTAGAAGGCAGTGTCCGGCTGTACAAGGGAGCCCGCCAGTCATTTATGTTTAACCTTATATTAATCTCTGCACTCTGTTCATTGTT
>NW_024582806.1:439982-441229 GCF_018398535.1 Haplochromis burtoni
CTCACTCTCATCTGAGTGATGCATAGCCAACAGGCCCTCATCCCGGGGCCATCAGGCACCAATGATGAGCAAGTAGCAGCTGGAACAATGACAGTTGAATTCCCAGGAGAATTAGTCAGCAGCCTTGCAGCGTCGATCAGAACAACCCACAGATGTTTTAAGGAAATCAAAAAAGAAAGTCAAAAATCTAGTAATCCAGATGTGATATAATAAAGGTGTGAATAACACCATTCTCTAGTTTAGAACATGATGCAAAGGTACTCGGAAATATTCTAAGCTTCCTGTTACACGATACTACAGATAATAATGGATTGCATTTATATAGCGCTTTTCTAGGCACCCAAAGCGCTTTACAGTTCTGCTATTCATTCACTCTCACATTCACACAGTGGTGCAGGCAAACCACAGTTATAGCCACAGCTGCCCTGGGGCAGAGTGAGAGAAGCGAGGCTGCCAATATCACGCTTCTGGCCAACACCAGTAGGCGGTAGGGTAAAGTGTCTTGCCCAAGGACACAACGACCAGGACAGAGAGAGCTAGGGGATCAAACTGGCAACCTTCCGGTTACAGATAAGCTTCCCAACCTCCTGAACCATGGTCGCCCCGATAATAAGTCACTTTTCACCACTGCTTCTATCCAGAGATGTATGAGAAAATATTTTAATAACATTAAACTTTTCGTGGTAGTCCTCACAAAAACATGCTAAGACTTGAGGAAAGAAAAACATGCTAAGTCTTGGGGAAAACAAACATGCTAAGACTTTGGGAAAATGCGTACCAAAGTTGGCTAAGCAACAATGGTACTTGTTGACCTTAAAAAAAGAATTGATGCCATTTCAGGGCGACTGTGGCTCAGGAGGTTGGGAAGCGTATCTGTAACCGGAAGGTTGCCGGTTCAATCCCCGGGCTCTCTCTCCTGGTCATTTTGTCCTTGGGCAAGACACTTTACCCTACCTCCTACTGGTGTTGGCCAGAAGGACCGATGGCAGCCTCGCTTTTGTCAGTCTGTCCCAGGGCAGCTGTGGCTACAACCGTAGCTTGCCTCCACCAGTGCGTGTGAATAAATAGTGGCATTGTAAAGCGCTTTGGGTGCCTTGAAAAGCGCTATATATCCAATCCATTATTATTATTATTTCCTAAACACAACTCAGAACTGTTCACACTTGATGAAACTGATGTAAGCCAGTTCAGAGTGCACAGCAAGCGAGGGCGAGTAGACAACAGTCACCTCTGACAATTTTCTCATA
>NW_024582806.1:442653-443683 GCF_018398535.1 Haplochromis burtoni
ATTTTTCTCAGCTGGTGACATGTAGAACTTCTGTTAATGAAACTCAAAACATAAAGATGCTGTGAGCTTACATGTGCAACAACAGCATTTTATTCCCTCAGCGAAACAGGAACAAAGTAGACATTAAAAGAAACAATCTTTACTGTGACCACAGGAAGGTTATAAGCATTTAGGATATAACTAATGTATTTTAATGACTTCAATTTTATGCAAATCCCTAAATTTTGTATTAGGATATTTAAAAGCCGAAGTATGTAATGAAAGACATGAAACAAAAAAGCTTTAAAATTCAAACAGCTTCTTGACCAAAGAGCAATAACACTGAAATTACCTTTACATGCCAGCATCTTAGTTATTCCACGAGGTAGTGGAAGTTTGTGTTTTTTGTGGTTAATTAAGTAATTTAAATTAGGAAGTCAGAGAATAATAACATGTCAAATTTAAGGCTCGATACAAATACAAAGCTACTCCTGTTCTTGCTGATGTTTGGGCCGATGCTAATATTAACTCAAAGTTAGCTAAACTCTCAAACTGTGAACAATGTGCTGTATAACAAAGGAACTGGACCGAAGGCCACCTTCACCTTTCAAACACGATCACACGGAGCTTTGTCTGCCTTGCAAGCACACCTGCAGGTGTGCTATTGGCTGTATACCGTCAATTTAAAATCAACAGTGAACCTCAAATCTGTGTCTTTGGACTCTGAGAGGAAAGCTGAGCAGGCATAGTGAGATCATTAAGACTAAAAAGGCCAAGTTCTGCAACACATAGTGTTTTGGAGTTACTACATAGACAAAGGATGTTTGATTATGGATTTGAAATATGGGTAGAAGTCCTCTTTGTCTGCTTTTCCACTCATCTTTAGTCCATCTCTTGTACCTGACCATTTTCAAAGGAATGCTTTTTTGTTTGTAAGCCACTTCACACTGACCTATGAATCATTTAAGCATAAAAAATACACCTAACCCGAAGGATGAACCAGTGTTATGTCTACACAGCCTAATAAAACATGTCAGATCCAAACCCAAGT
>NW_024582806.1:444050-467065 GCF_018398535.1 Haplochromis burtoni
CAGATTCTAGCTTTGGCTTTTCTATCTTCCAGCCATGGCTGCTGTCTACCAGCAACCCATCCAGGTAGTGACGGTCGCCACCACTAATAAAAACTCCGGGCGATGGAGCACCAACCTCTGTAATTGCTGCTCTGATATGCACACCTGTAAGTGAAGTCAGCAAATTTTACAAACAGCAGTGATTTCTGCATCAACTCTGTGCTATTTTGAAAACACAAGATGCAGGTCATGAAAGGAGACGTTAATGAAAACTGTTACAAACTCAAGGATATCTTACATCTCTGTGAGTTTTTCTTCCCTCAAGGTTGCTATGGCCTTTGGTGTTTACCCTGCATGCAGTGTGAGACAGTCAGTAGACATGGATGGTGCTGCGTCTTGCCTCTCCTGGACGGTTGCTGTGTGGTGTCCTACTTATTCCGCAAGTCCATCAGGGAGCGCTACAACATCCCTGTAAGGCTGGATGACCAGTAAAATTGAAAGTGAAACCTATTTTTATTGGAAATAAGAATTAAAGTTAAACTTAACAAGCCCAAAGTGAGATAATATTGCAGCCCTGGTTTTGATGTTGTATCCAACAACATTTTAAACTGTTGCAACCACGACAGCTTCAGAGAGACTACATTAACTCCTGCTGTGTGATCCTCTCTCCTTCTTCTCTTCTCATTTGCAGGGTTCATCCTGTGCCGACTGCTGTCAAATATTTTGGTGTTACGAGTGTGCTTGGTGCCAGATGCATCGTGAGCTGAAAATCAGGGCCAGGCAGGCACCTGCCATCTTGACGGTGGTCACCACGCAGGTCATCCATGGATAGAATATCAACCTCGTGTGTCAAGTGCATGTCACTTTTTCTTAATTAAACTTATTTGTCATAATATTGCAATTAAAAAACATTTAAGAAACATTTAGTTGTTTGTACAGCTTGAAATGAAAGCAAAGAAATGTAGCCCCTTTGTATCTGCTTTTTCATAGCATTGCAGAGCTCATTGCGAGTGCTAGCATGGTGTAGGTGATACGTGAGAGCCACATTAGTTGCTTTACTTTTAGAACATTTTTATTACGAAGATGTTTGAACTTTTCATAAATGCTTTGTTAGTGCATTAAAATTGAGGATATATCATGACATAGCATATAATATCATCACTTTCTTCCAATCGTTCACCAACTGGGTTTAAGCTATGCTAAAATAAAGCATTCATAGTCACCTGTCTAATGCATTCTTTCACCTTTTTTATACAAATGTATGAAAACACGTCTTCAAACCTTTCACCCTTTTCTCAAACCCTAAATACAAAAGCCAAAATGACCTGCATCAAAACTGTTTGTCTGTGGCCAAAACCACACAGTAGTTTTAGATCATGGTCGCCTTAGCAACGTTTAGCTCATTTATAATTAAACAGACTCTGTCTGTGCTGCAATAATTTTACAGTCACCCACGTATTGCCTTCCTTCTCTTTCTTATGGTTCTTGGTGTGTTCTTGTTCAGCATATTGTGTCATGGTGAATTGGATTAAAGGACTCAGGTGCGAGACTCCTTGCAGAATGACAGTGGATTTATTTACAGTGAAAAGGTGAGTTAACAGTTCGAGTCTATAATCCAAAAAGGGCAGTGCAGTGATACGGCGACCTCTCCTCCCGGTGACAGTGCAGTAATAATCCACAACAACTCCTGGTGCCGGCTCCTCCTCCAATCCCTGAACCCTGGAGGCAGATGAGAAAAAACACACGCTCAATAACGAAAACGTCCTCTCCTTCACAAACCGGGTATGCTAATCATGACTACGCTACCCGGTTTAGTTCAACGTTCCAGCGTTGGTTGTAACTCAACCGCCCCGTTAAATAGGTCTGCGCTGGCAAGGTAATTCCGCACAGGTGCGATGATTCTAGCTCAGGACACTCCCCTCCGGTCAACTGCCGTTCCGTGCCACGGCTTCCGGAAGTACATGTTCCAGCAGACAAACTACATGCACAGGATGGAGAGGAGAACACGACACAGTACACACAAACACCACAACAAATTGGCAAGACGATCGGTGAAGACCGTCTAGCCATGACATATTTCTGTTTATCTTATTCTTATGTAATTGTGTGATTTTGTATCCAGCATCTGTTTCTGGATCGCCTGTTTAAATATGCTGCATCAGATATGTTTGTCTCAACCCTTTTCATTTAGAAGTATAACAACATAAAAACATATATACTAGTGGCAATAAAAGATAAACAAATAACTGAAGACCTTCTTTGGGCAGCTCAACAGTGCCCTCTACAGTAAAGTTGATGTTAGCACAGCCTCACCTTCTTTCTTTCGCCATTATTTTGTTTCTAACCTTCAGTAGCTTGGGGTAAAATGAATGGTTAATATCAGATCTCCCCATGAGGTGACAGATAGATAAATATTTCCTGCAGTATTTTATGGGTTAAAGTGTTTATAGTCATATCAACAGGCTGACAATCTTTGTACGAGCTGTTTCATTAAACCAGTTTTTATTTGTGTTTCTCCACCAAATCAAAGGCTTTGTAGAACTAGCCAGCTGCAATTCTTCATTTTTAATAGATTTATGTTGAGCATTTCTCAACAGCTTTCTGAGTATGGAGGCCTACAAGTGTCAAAATGAATAAACCACATGAATCAAATTAATTAATTAAAATGGGAACTAAATAAATTAATAACGTATCAGATGTTTTCAATGAAATGAACTGATATTTAATTAATTACTTAATAGTGTATTTATTTTATTCATTTTAGTATTCGTGCCTTGGTTAACATATTCATTCTTAAGTTTTTCAGTTTCATGTAGTCCAAGCTGAAGTTTCAGCAGAAACCGATCCTTCATTTAATTGAAGAGATTTTATATGAACACAGGTTAAACTCAAGAAAAATTACAACAAGAGCAATCAAGTTTTATTAAGCACAGAGATTTTATTAGTCAGATTAAAACCTTCCCTGAGATAACAACCACCACCTGATATGTCAATGAAACATTTAAAAAAATCTCATTTTAAAGCTCAAGTGTTTAAAACTGTATGAAAGAAAACTAACATGGAACACGGAACCACACTTGATGGTCGGAGCTAATGACTACACTGTAGTAATGAGCTGTGCAGGACTCTGAAAATGAAAGCAGATAGGACGCTATGCTACTTGATTCTCTTTGGCAAACTGAACAAATCCCTTCTTACGTGCAAAAAACTAAACAAACCCCAAAACCACAACAGGTCCTGAACATCAAAAGTGGTTGTATCTTATCCACGGACCACCTGAGTGGTAACCACTGATGAGTTAGCAGGCTGCTGGTTTTCCCTGATGTTCAGCTCACGATACATCTGGCACCAGGCGCATGGGTGACAGAAAATCACATTGCTGGCATCATCAACGAACGAGCCCTGCAGGATGGAGAAAAAGGAAGAAGAGAGTGAGGGAGAGGATGAAGCAATGAAGCAGAAGGAGTTACTGTGATTTAATTTAATGAAGCTGTCATGCAGGCATGTGCGGTGTGGAGTCCTGCCTGGGCCCCTAAACAATAATATTTAAGTATTAATCACAATTTTGCTAAATAAAAGGATCTGCCTTGCATCAGTCACATCACTACCATTTAACCAATGATTGCCCTTGAAGGTAGAACGTGCTGGTTATGAGCCAGGAATCAACTCACAAAGAAAACGTGCATTGTTTTTGCCTCCTGAGCGGTGTGGAGTTGTAGGAGAAACACAACTTAATTGGGAGATGCAGACGCAGATTGATGCAAAGGAAACCAGGTGTACAGCTCACACTATAGTCTGTAGCATATTAGCTTATTATGTAGTGGTCAGTTGTTCTTCTGTGGCAACTGATGAATTGAAATAAATGAGCATTTCTACAGGGCTTATATTTCAGTAAAAACTAACTAATATACATATCCACATAATTATGGATTATTATAATTACAATATTAGGAAACCCCCCACTGCATTTTCAAAAATACATTAAGAAACAGATTATATTAGATTTATATTTCAAATATGACAAAATGCTGAATTTACAGCAGCAAAATTATTGCATCTCTACAGTTTAAACATTTAATAAGCTTTCTGCCTGCACAGAGTGGACAGTTAAACAATCACTGAATCGTCATAAATACATTATTTTATTCTTATTACTTTAATATCAGAGCACTAGGAATAAATAATAGGAGAAGGATTCTGGAAGAAAACTTGTGGCCATATTGGACTGGAGAAGGTATAAAATGTCACTGTATGTGTGTGTGTCTACGTGTGCATGTTTTATGTGTATAGATTTTTTAAAATTATTATTCATGTTATAACATTGTCCAGACATGCCCTGTAAGGATATGAGGAGAAAACAGTGTCAAAAGGAGCTGTGTGAGGCTGCTAAAGGCAGTGGATCCTTCACCAGCTGGATTAAAAAGAGTAGGTAACAATAACACACGTACCAGTTGTTGCATTGCTGGTACAAACACAGCTGCAATGATTTGGTTCAATAACATTTTTCTATTATTACTTTATTACGGATTAGGTGCAAAAGTTATTCAGTTTGGATAATTAAATAATAGTTTAAAGCAATAGCAAATTGTGCCTTGTTCTCAGATGGACAGCAAGTGGAGCTCGATAGCTCAGATGAGATGGAAGGAGGGAGAGAGGCAAAGAGTGATTCACAGACAAAGCCTAGTTTATTTTCATCTGTTGTCTTATGATTCCATTGCTGTCACCAATCTTTGCATTTTATTTTTTATCTGATAACACTTGTTATCAGCAGCAGAAGCAGCAGCCACCCCTCAACAGCAACAGTGTACACCATCAAGTAAAAGGTAGGCCATGTTTGCTTTGCATTGTCCCCACCTGGATAACCAAATATCTGAGAGTTTTTCAAAACAAGCAGCCACAGGTGCAGATTTCTTCCGTATGCAGACAAATAAGAGAGTTCAAATTTGGATAACTTTCCATTTCCTCTTTTTCTAATTTGGATGCAAGCTAGTCCCTAAAAAATGTCATCCCACTCAGTTCACTGATGCCACTGAATGATAAGGTGACTTAACCTAACTTATCTTCAGCTCGACCTTCTGTTTTTCTGTCAGTAGTTTTGCAACCCATCCACCACAGCAGGTCTAACCATCATCTTGTAAATCTTCATTTTCACTCTTGCAGAAATCCTTCTGTCAACACTCATCTCCACCCACCCCACCCTGGCTGCACTCTTGTTTTCACCTGTGTCTGTTGCTTTGGATGGTTGAGTACTTAAAGAGGACATGAAAGAATACAAATATAAAGTATAATACCCTACTACCCTACATTCATCATCCTTCATCGTCTCTTGATTCAGTAACTTGAATATGCAAATGTGCACATTTTACTAATAAAAACCTACAGAAATCCCTATAAATTAAGGCAGCGGTCTCCAACCTTTGTTGCGCAATGGACCAGTTTATGTCCGACAATATTTTTACGGACCGGCCTTTAAGGTGTCACAGATAAATACAACAAAATAAAACCAGCACCGGTACCAAAAAAGAACATTTATTTATAACACACGGGAAAAGACTCAGGGAAACAGAGTTAACGATAAAAATGATAAAAACCATGAAAACCATAAATTTCACACCTGAGCATCAACTCTCGCGGCTCGGTACCAAACGACTCACGGACCGGTACTGGTCCATGGTCCGAGGGTTGGGGACGGCTGCATTAAGGGATGCAGTTTTGCTAATGTGAAGTTTTAACATCGAACTGTTTCTCCACCCCAAAAACAGGCATTTCTGGATCCACAAAGCAAAACAAACAATAGTGAAAACTTTAAAATGGTTCACAAACTAAGGCTTGATGTCCCAGTGGGGTCATCAATCTGTTACACACTGTTTAACATACGCCCCTCCATCCCTAACCCAGACTTACAACAATGTTGTAGCGCTTTCTGATGGACTGACGGAGTAAGCAGGACACCACACAGCAAATGTCCAGGAGTGGCATTGCGCAACACCATCCATTTTTACTGGCTGTCTGACACTGCATGCAGGGGAAACACCAAAGGCTGTAGCAACCTAGAAAAATACACAGAGACATTTGTGTTTCATTACTAGTTATTACATTGCACTCTGCTACCTTATTGCAAAAACAGTCAGAGAAACTGCTGTTTGTAGGATTTGAATGATTAACTTACAGGAGCTCATATCAGAGCAACAGTCACAGATGCCGGTGCTCCAATTCATTGCACTCATCCCTGGAAGAAACAAGGCAGAAACAGACACAGAGTGAAGGGTTAATGCCGTCATAAAGATTATCACTGCTAGAATATGAGAAAGGTAACAGACTGGTTAAAACTATTGCTCTCAACATGCTGCTTGTGTTATAGCTGGAACTGGTCCACGTAAATCACTACAAAAACCTGGAAGCAGATGTAGAAATGATCAGCGTGCAATACAGACAAAAAAGTTTGCCAACAAGTGGCAAAGAATTTACACACAGATGTACGTACACACATGTACATGGCAAACATTATTGTTCATATATATCTTTTAATGTAATTGTCTGGTAATAGTCTGTGTGCTTTAATGGATGTTGTGTGGCTGTGCCTTCAAACCCTTTTTGAATAACTTAAAAAAAACAAGCAAATGAAATGATTAAAAACAAAGTTTTGCAATAACCTGAAAAATGTGTTGTTATACTATAACTGCAGGTGCAGTATCTGCTGTTCAGCTGCACTCTTATATCTAACAGGCAGGTTAATGCACGTTGCTAGACCGAACCATGTGCTGCAGCCCTGCTTTCAGTGACATCGTGGAGATACGCGTTCAGTAATAAGAAAATATTCCACAGCCTGCTCACACCTTTTCTTGTCATTCCTGTGACGTGTCCATGGTGCAGCTGTATAGTTGAAGTTTTCAGTACTACTTTCAGTACTTCAGCGTCTGGCTAGACAGCTACACAATAGGACGCAGCATGAACCTTCTTAAACTGGCAACTCACTCTACTTTAATATCACCCAACTCCCAAAAGGTCTTTGTGTAGTGTGTCACAAAATGTGTCTGTGAGCTAAATGAACAGCTGCTGTATAAATAAAACCCACTAATGTGCCACACAGAAAAATAAAGGTGTAACAAAGAGAGGACAGGAGAAGAAGATAAATCATTATTTTCAAAGAGAAACTTTATAGACTGAAGAGGTCAGTTTTACATCTTCATTTTAGGGTTTCTTTATCAGATATTGGATTGGAGTGACTTCAGAAGCTATTTGAACTTGTTTGCATATCTTTCAGTACAACCTGTCATCAGTCTCATTCTTTTAAATATCTTGCGATAAAATTGAAGGATGGTTTTAACAACATTTGTTACTTAATGTTCATCCTCTCTTTTACTGACCCATGAGTAATTATGATAAGTAGACTCCAGAATTTTCTTTCTAATTCTGTGAAGATATGAAAACCTTTAAAAATCCCCCTTGTTTTACTCAGCATCACTTGAGTACACTGGTTCATCAGCTCACTTGAAAATGACTGAGAAAAACGATACAACAGTGCAGTAAGCTTCAGAAACATTGTTGAATGTTTCAAGCTGTTCATTTTTATAGAAAGTCTTTCTTACCTGGTCTCTGGTTTGGTGAACTTTGAAGAAAAATGAGATGAAGGGTAGAAAACCCATCATTTAACTAATACACACACATAGACACACCCCACCTGTTCACACAGGGAAACACAAAATTCACGATACACAGTCATTCAGCTAGTGTAAATGTAAAACAACTAGTTTGCATGTGGTAACACAGAAACATTGTAGCAAAAGTATTTGAAATATGGATGAAAAAGATAAATTTGTCCCCGGGTAAATGTCCCCAGGCAAAAAACACCACAGTGACTAGATACTTGGTCAGACCGTCTCTTACAGAGGAAGGAAAAACCCAGTGACTGTTGTTGTTGTTTTAAAAAAACAAACAAAATATTTGACTGACACTATTTTGGTCATTAAATGGTCGTGAACAGCCACTGAACCATCTATCAGCACATTAGCATTTTCACATTCATTAACATGTTCGCTCTCACTTGTTCAATTAGGTCATGTGATGTTACCGATTAAACCTTTAGCTCAGGGGTGTTAATGTCATTTTAGTTCAAATACTCACTTAAAGCTATTAGGTGAGCCATCAAATGACAAGCTAACAAAATCTGGTAAAAAAAAAAAATAAACCATCCTTAAAATGAACAGGTGGAGATGTTAAGAAACATAAATGCTTAATTTTATTAATTTTATTAAAAGGGATAGACTGTCAGGGTTCAGTGGCCCGTGACACCCAGGTCATGATATAGAGTGTGCAACAAAGACTGTAAAAATAGTCATTTACAAGGAGGAGGATTATTCGTTTTTATTATTTCTTTTGCAAAAACATATGGAAATTTGGGGAAAATAGAGCACCTTCATTTTCACATTGGTAGAACTAGTGACTCGATCTATGTGATGAATTATTCTTATCAAATCTTATTGAAGAAAAGTGACCTTTAATACGACCAGAGAGTTGGATTATATGAGATAGCTTTTACTTTTAGTCTGGTTGAGCTCAAGTGGGAGCGGCTTGCTGCTTGGTTGCTCTGTGGGATGGTTTATATGATAAAATATGTCAGGTTTATTTTGTTGGATTGTCATTTATGCTTAGAAATATATATTTATATATTCTTAGAAGTATATAGTTGATTGCATATTGGAAGAATGTCTCATCCTAGGAGGTCTGTAACAACTCTGTGTAGCATGTGTAGCATGTGTAGCATGAAGTGCGTTCACTCCTCTTCAGAGTGTTCTGGCATGGATCACACACCTCCTAGGAGAGGTCGTATCTTCTCTTGCTGATATATGGTATAGCAAACACACATATATCTAGCCCTTTGTTTAGATGGACCACTAGACTCCTGGCAACAGCTTTGGGGAGTCTTCACAGGGTCACATCTTGACCCCACACATACACATAAACATACATACACACATACCTGGATATGGATAGTATGGATAGTGTGTTGCACTTGCTAAGCTGGTGACTCCATAATGTGTAAACCCCACTAGTCAGCAAACTAAAGCTTTAAAAGAAATAGCATGGTGCAGTAGTACAGTAATTGCATCCAGAATACAGCGCAGTAAAAGTAGAAAGCAACATAACATGGACAAACTTAAATAGTACATCACAACAAAGTAAAGTGCTTGAGGAAATGTACTCAGATCCATGCTGCTCCTGTCTATGCGCTCATCTAATGGCGTTAGGGACCGTGAGACTAATAGTACTCATGCACAGTGCTGTGTGGTTAGTACCATTAACTCAAAGCAAGAAGGTCCTGGTTTCAATTACTCTGGCCCTTTGGGGCCTTTCTGAGTGCAGTTTACATCTTTCCTCATGACTGTGGAGGGGGTTCTCTGTGTACTGTATCACAGTCTATCACAGGGCTCTCTGTGTTAGCCTGTCCATGGGCTGTACCCTGCCTCTGGTGCTATAGCAGCTGAGATACACTCCAGTCATGGCTGCAAAATAGATAAGTGGAAGAAAATGAATGGACAGTCCAATGGCTTCAGTCAGGGGACAATAGGAGGATAATCATATTTCATGGCAGGAGCTAGTACCCTCACCCCCCCATCTCCACGTCCTGCTTCTGGCCCCACCCCTAGAAGCTAGTGTGTCCACACCCCCCTCTCTCATTTCCAGTTTAATGCTGGGATTTCTCAACTTCATCTAATTTTTTTTCAACGCTCAGAGAATCAGAGAAACGGTAAGACTAACTTTTCATATTGATGAACAGCTTAGTATTTCTGTGTAGTGATTAACATGTAAAGCTTGTGGGGGGACAAGACATCCAGCTTCAATGTTTTTTTTTCCCAGCCTGGTTTAACCATAGTTTGCCATATAGTCTATCTATTCTGTCAAATCTAGTAATTAGTCTTGCTTGACACTAATTATTGATGTTTGGTTTTTGGGGATTCCTGTCCAAGCTGGGTCAGAAGCTAGTGTACACATAATGCTAGTTCCAAGTCTGGGTTGAGGGAAGGGTCATCTGATGTAAACTCTGTTCTTGTAGGAAATAAGGGAGCGACCAGAAATGCCTTTCTTATCTTAATCAAGGACACCAAACAGAATTCTGCCCCCGCCTTTATTTGTTAATGCGTATCTCTCACGCATGTTTTGATTGTTTGAATAAACCATCAATGTACGAAACAGTCCTTAGTGGTCATAAGCTTGGCCACTAATGAACTGTTCACATTTAATATGCAAATAAATGTGAAATGCACATAAATCTGGACAGTCTGAAATCTCCTCTCATTTCAACCCTCATTTCTGGTCACACTGTGATTTTTAGTTCACATATTCTTGCCATTTACCTCACAGACAGGCCTCCACAAGAGTGGAGGACATACTGTAGGACTGATAGTAGCCTGTTAGCCTACCGACATCACTGCCTACTGACCAATGAATTCTCCAGAAAATGGTGTCACCTTTCCTGAAAAATCCCATGGACCTCTGTTGGGAGCCTGGGATGGTGTAAAGTTTCTCACTTGCGTCAGTTGGATAGCAAGTTGATAACCAGCTTTGTGCGACAAAGCTCACCTGATCCTAATCGCCTGCTTCAGGGTAAAGGAATGCAGATCAGAGGCGGAGCCAGACATTTGAAACACCCGGGGCCTAGCCCAAAAGGGTAGTATGCATGTGGGATTTTTTTTTTTTTTTTTTTGGGGGGGGTAGAAATGACTGAAGGATTAATAGGCTCTGTTTTGAGTTTTGTTCAAAAAAGAATGACTTCATATAGGAAAAAAATATATCACATATGCAGGACACCTTAAACTAGTTTTTTAATTAAGCAGCAAGGCAGAACAAAGTCGGGGCTGTATCAAGACACGAGGACTAAACCCCAATTCAACCAGACCCAGAACTGATCCGGAATTAAAACAGGACTACAACAGTTCAAAATCAGGACTACTAGGACTTAACCAAGACAGAACCAGAATCAGAACTAGATGATAGTAGCACTAAAAATCATCATAGACCTGCACTACACTTATTTTTTAATTCTACCAAAGTCCACTATTTAGATTGAGAAAAGTTTATATAATTATTTAGCCTTGTTGTGCAAACAAGCCTGCATAACTTAATAAATATAGAATTTGAAAAATACAAACCTAAAAAGAAACACTAGGTACGAGATACATGAGGACCTATGATACGACGTGATTCAACTTTGGTATAAGCAACATACAACTGTGTGTTCATTTTGTAACATCAATCAGACTAAATGTTTAATTATTTTTAGATTGATAATTATTATTATTTAACATATTTGTTTTTATAATTCAAGTATTTATTAGATTTTGCATTTTATAACAGCAAACTACAGAGATGCAACAACCAAAAGCAAGAAGCAAACAAACAAAAACAAACAAAAAAATAACTAAAAAAAAAAAAACCCACAAAAAAACAAAACAAGTGAGGTTTTACATATGTTGTATTAAGCTAAATAAAAACATATTTGTTAACTTTAAGAGTAAAGAGAGAAACTATCTGTATTTCTTAATTGTAAATGGCACCAAATTGTATTCAAACTTGAGCCACACTTATGGAGCTCCACAATTCTTTTCCTGGTGTTTTGGTTGACATCTCTTGATTTTCCCATGTCACAGAAACAGGCTCTGTGTTTTGCCTTATATGCATCCACAGCTGTGCCACCAATTTACTCACATGGACTCTACTAACCTATCAGAAGCTTCTTCAGCTCAGAATGGAATCGTCTGGAGTTTCTTATTAATTAACAATAAACTTAGTGTATATGTACTCCTCTGTCTCTCTTTATTCTGACATTTAACTAATTCAAAAGATATTTCAATATTTATTTATCCAAAACAAAACAAGTTTACTCTAAATTGATGTTGTACAGTAAAAAAATGTTCTTGTGTTTTCCATAAAGTGTATGTAAATATCTGGTTTCAACTGTGAATATACTGCTGTGTATTGAAATTCCTCTTGTTTTGCATAGAAATATACTGAACAACATACAAAGCATAATATATAAAATAACATCTACCAGAGTTTTTTCTTTGAAAGAAGCTCCTTATGTCCATTCTTGTATATCAGTGCATTACTGAAACCGATTTATTTAGCCGTGGAGGGAAACAACTGAAAATATGAAATAAACACACATGTAAGCTAAGACTCTCTAAAGAAACAGCATTGTTGTTGTTCGGCTTTTCATTTCACCATTTGTTGATTCACTCGAAGAGCAAGTAACGTAATATGGGTCAAGTGATCAGTTTGACATCAATCTTTCGTGATACACCGTCATATTTACATTATTTGTACAGTACGAATGATTTGCTTTGGTACCTGGTCAAACTTCAGTTCTCCTCTGTCTGCCTGGCTCCGTTTCTCCAACAGCGCACTCGCAGGCAGCAGCTGCCCCGCCCGCTTAGTGCCTGAGCTCGGATCATACCAATATCAGGGGGGATTTACGCACAGTCGTAAATTCCCACAGTGTGCACTATGTGCTTCGAATATTGTGTGTAGTTTTTGTTTTATAAAGTTGTCAGCCAGGCATCTAACTATGAAAAAATTACACTCCAAAAGACCCCGGGCTTCTGACAAAACAACCTAGGCTTAAGCCCAGTAAGCCACCCCCCGGCTCCGCCACTGATGCAGATAACAGAAAGATACTCTGGATATGCTGAACTGTACTTCATAGTACAGGGTCCACTGGTTTCAGATGATGTCCACCATGATGGTACACAAAGTGCACAGGCATGATTTGAGGATGGTTGGTGGCATGGGGTCCAGAGGACAGAAGAGTGCACTGCACGCAAATTCTTTGCACATATCACTCCAGCTATTTGTAGTGATTTAAATGAATCAGGAAACATCCTGTTATATATGTAACAAACCAGCCTGTTACCTTTCTCAAATTCTACCCTTGGATTTCTCCATGCATAGCAGCAATAACTTCTGTCACACTTCACGCTGTCTCCTCCAGGCATGGCTGGCCACCAGCAGACCAACCAGGTGGTGACAATCACCACCAATCAGAACCCTGGGCAGTGGAGCACCGACCTCTGTGAATGCTGTGTTGATATGAACAGCTGTAAGTGAACACTCAGCAGTCATTTCTGCATCAACCATCTCCTCAAATTGTCCAATCAGTTGCATTATGGAGCTTTTGATTATATTATGCTCTTCTCCAGAAATCTGAGATTCTCTAATTGGCACAGGAACTTAAATGCAGCACTCTGTTGGAGTGCTTAGCACTGTTGCATGTTCTCCTGCCTGGTTTCCTGTTGTTACTCTGGCTTCCTCCCAGAGATCCACTGGCAAGTTATTATTTGAACCAACGGCAGCTGAATATTCCAGGGTAACGAATGACCCTTGCAATGAAATGACCAAACCAAACATCACCAGATCATAAGAAGAAGAACAGAGGCACACGCTCAGGAAACAAGAAGACAGAAGTGACAATGAGCAGAAGGGGAAGTGTTTAAAAACCCAGAAAACTACCTGAAACCTAGTGAAATGAGGATTACATACTGGCAAGATTATTCCCTATTCCCTTCTTTTTTCCCCCATTTTCTCTTTTTCTGTTCTGTTTCAAGGTTGCTGCGGCTTCTGGTGTTTCCCCTGCATGCAGTGTCAGACAGCCAGTAAACATGGATGGTGCTGTGCAATGCCACTCCTGGATGTTTGCGGCGTGGTTTCCTGCTTACTCCGTCAGTCCATCAGAGAGCGCCACAACATCCCTGTAAGGCTGGGTTAGAGATGAAGGGCAGCAGGCGTGTTGCTAGGATTTTGAAACATTTGAGGGCATATGTTTTATAGTGAAATTAATATAAAATGTCAAACATTGTGCAGTACCTAATGGCTGAATTCTCATAACTTTTTCTTTTATTGTGCCATATCACCTCTTCCTCACCTTTCATCGTCTTTTGGTGTCTCATCTGTCGGCTGCCCTCCATCCAGATCTCTCATTTTTGATGTGATTATTAGATCTTTAATACGTGTTATTTCTCAACTTACTCAACCGACTATTCAACAAACATCACATTGGATAAAAACCAAATGATTAACTATAGACTGGCTTCACAGTCACATGACTTCCTGTTGATTTATGTTTTCTGTTTCTGGAACCAGGGTTAATGACTCACCCTGTGGCTGTGGCCACTGTGACATCACTATGATGTCACTCATTGGTTTGAGGAAAGCTTTAACTTTAGGTTCCTCACCATGTTGGCTATTTGGAGTCCGAAATGACAGTATGTTGATGATAGGGTAGAGTAGAGATAAAAGCTAACATTAACAAACTATAGTTGTGGGCAGTGTTGGTCAAGTTACTTGAAAAAAAGAAGAAGTAATCCCATTACTTTACTGATTACTTATTTTCAAAAGTAATTAATTACTTAGTTACTTAGTTACTTTTTAAAAACATGATTTACAACCTGAATAGGTGATAAAGCGATAGATCTTTCAGCCCAATTCTACTTTTTCTGCATAATCCATCATACAAAATGTAATCAAATGGAAAAGTCTCTTTTTTAAAACTTGTTTTATCAGTTTTAATCTTTACAAGTAACGCGTTACTGCCCATCTCTGGTTGTGGGTAACACATTCAGCTAACAAGCACTAGCTCAATCCTGGAAGGAGACAAAAGTCCCATTAGGGTTGCATCAGGAAGGGCATCTGGCATAAACTAATTTTTATTCATAAACAGAGAGAGAGAGAGAAGCATAGAGAAGTGCCTGCTGACCAAATTAGAGGAAGAGGAAATGGAAAGCTATTCTAATCTCTAACTCTCATAGATGTTTTGCCACTCAGTATTTTTTACTGTTCATGTTACTCTCACTGCTTTTATTAGCCCTGTTTGCCAATATTTAACAGTTGACAGTAAGTGAATATAGAGGATCTTTGAGCAGGTAGAAAAAGACCAATGCAGAGCTCATTGAAATTACTGCAAATCAGACTCCATCTGTTATTTTCCTCTGTCTCACTGAAGGAAAGGAAACCTCTCTAAATCCTGCTTGTGTGTGGTCCTTCACTGACATCCTGACAGTTAACAGCAAGGAAACTGGCTACAGACAGATAAAGTTTTGAGGAAATAGAGAGGTTGTTTTGAGTTGCATAAAGATTTGAAAAAATCGCTCCTCCCTGTTTCTCTTTCTAGTCTCGTGTTCAGTTCAGTACAAAGCAGCGTGAACAGGGACATTTAAACAGGTACAATCACGACAGCTACAAATTCAATCCCGATAACTCTTGCTGCTTCCTCTCCTCCATCCTGTAGGGCTCGTTCATCGATGACTGCTGCAAGATATGTTGGTGTTACTCGTGCGTCTGGTGCCAGATGCATCGCGAGCTGAAGATCAGAGAAAGCCAGCAGCCCGCCACCTCGACTGTGATCACCACACAAGCCATGCTGTAAACAGTTTTGCTCTGGATCAAAGGCATGTGTCCCATTCAAAGCCACATGTTTCAATCCACTTCTGTTTTATCTGCATGTAACAGTCATCTCAAAGCATTTTGACCTCAGTTGAATTTTGAGAGCTGTAAACTAACCTTTAATGTAAATTAACCTGTAGTGTGTTATTAGCCTAGCTCACTGTCATTCATTGTTTGCAGAGCTAATTTCATGTAACAAGTAATAAGAATGGTTATGCAGGGATCCAAATAACAGTGCTAGCTCACTGTATTTTTGTGAGAAGCTTATTTTGAAGTGACGAGTTTGACCTGATCTCACCAGACATCACCACATTTATCACTTTACATCTCATCCCGGGAATCTCCGAGACACACCCAGGGACCCGTATAACCTCACCTCGATGACCTGAAAACCACTACTGTGACCAAAACAAGGGGGAACCTTTTTCTGTGTTTAATAGTTTAATAGATGTGAGTTATATCCTTCATTTATAATGGTTCACATTTAAAAAACATACAGCCCAACACTGCCCTCTGCATCAGTACAGATGTTAGCACAGCCTCCACATTTATGCAACTCTTGTTATGTTCACTGTCCAGGCTGCAGTAAACCTGTTATTTTACTTTTAATTATGGAGACAGTGGAAACAATCTATAAATCCTTGTAGTATGTAAACCTTTATGCACATATGTTGAACTGAGACTTAGTGTTTAAACTGACCCTTTTTCTTATACTAAGATAGGATTTGGTGTATAAGAAAAAGAAACATCTTATTTAAACACCCAGCACCCAAATATTAGTATTCATTTAATGGCTCTCTTGTACTCTTTAAAATAAATAAAAAGTCTTTTGGCAAACGTGAGTCTGTCCCTTTACACTTTTACAAGAACAGATTTTTCACCCTCTGTAAACATGATGACACAAATGCAACTGAAAAATGCCAAATTAAAGGTTTATTCATTCACATGCTTAAACTTATGGAAACTGTGCTTAGTTATAGCTGAATGTATAGCAATCAAATAAATTTCATTTGACCAGATACCATTAAATTCAACTTTTTACACCAGCCAATAATTTTGAAGGAACTTCATTGGCAGTGAAATGAGGGAAGAGTTTATAAGCATGGTTCTGATGAATCCATTGTCTTCAGGATCAAGAACAAAGAAGAAATATTTGGCACCCACTTAGATGATCTAAATCAAACTACATCCAGCTGTTGTATTCAGACCTGGTTTCATTGAGACATCCCTAAATTCTGCTCTACTGCAGTCATTCATCTACATTTAACGTGTTAGTAAAATAAATTTGAATGAGGGGATTTTACTTCAGCACTTGACACCACACAACTTACTCAGCTTGGTTTGCAGTGTTTACCGACCAAACAAGCCATGGGCCCGAAGAGACCAATGACGACTGAGGGATTTGAGTAAATCAACATGTTGCTGAACATTCTGGCTGAGCTGTTTTAAAACATTTTAATTCTTTAATCTACAGCAAAGCTTCGTGTTGAAAGGACATTTTGCTTGTGGTTTGTTTACATGGAACTTTGCAACTTTTATCTCTTGTGTTTCTTGCTGTTTCTCTGAGCATTGCACAGTCTGTCCTTGGGGTGAATTGTTTTGTTAACAGACATCTGAATGCTCCGCTACTGCTTTTATAGAGGTGCATGACCATAAACCCTCTGTTACAGTCCATAGCACTTTTGCCTGATCTTTTCTTTGTAGTGTGATGTTATGAAGTCAGAAATACAGACAGGCACCACTAGAGCACAAGTCAAAAAGTTCACAGCAAGGTGGTTTTCATAAAGTAATAATAAATGATGCACTATAAACTGCATAAAACTCGACACGGTCAGTAACTCTCACGCTTAACTCTCGTTTTATTGGAACTGAACTTTTTTGGCCTTGAGTGTTTCATCTATTCTTATCTAACCTGGAATGAAAGCGTGTGTAACTGTTCGTCTTTCTCTGTCAGAGAGGTGGTTTCTTTGAAAATTGAAAGTGAGCAGAGCCTTCAACCCACACTTGACCACTCCCGTCACAATTTACAGTCATAGGTTGGACTTGCTCTCATTTTACTCATAACTCAGAGAAGCAGAGAAAAGGTAAGGACAACTTTCTATACTGGCAAACATCTTAAAGCAGTTAGCAGTCTTTGCGACCTAATAGTACAGTTTGCTATCATTTTCCCAGTGTGGTGTTGTGAGCCAGTCAGAGGAATACTTGCAGCACACGGGTTTACACGCACTTCATACTGCCTCAAGAAAAATAGCACAAAAAACTGGACATCTAATTATTATAAGCACAGTTTTGCAGTTTATACTCATAAATTAATGAATCTTATAGGACTGTTAGACTAGTTGGCATTCGACTATAAGTAGATTAATGTTAGCTAGGAATTTTTTAGTATATTAATTAAGATATTATTTCTAAGATATCTGAAGTAAGTTTATAATATGCCCCATGACCAAGGGTGTAATCGGCCTAGTGTCAGGTACATGGAATTTCCATGTATTGTCTTGTGTTCACACAAGTTCAACATTTCTTTATTCTATTTTTGGTGTGTTATGTTTCAGTATAGGGGTGAAGGTGGAGCTCAGGGAGGTGGTTGACTGATATCCTGATTGGGACAAGTGTGTTGGGTTTGACCTCAACCAGATAATTTAAAAGAGTCACTTCACTGTGTGTGTGTATTACAGCAAATTGTAGTTTATGGATCTCTGTACAGTGTAGTGTGCATTTTACATTGCAGAACTGGTGTAGATAAATTTGTTATCCCCCAGGCACCTCCATTAATCTCTAAAGTCCCCGTTTTAAGTTATTACGATGCAATTACAGTGCAACTTTTGGTAAAACACGTGGAAATGGAAATTATTACCTCCACGGTAACTTATCTTATCTTATCTTATCTTGCGAAGGCTGTGTGCCATGAAGCAAGGGCAACTGAAATATCTTTCATGTACAGCTTCACTTCTCACAACAGCTCCAGTCAGGCTATGTGAGCACACAAAGCTGGTTAACAACTTGATAAATTCATATGCAGTTTATCAGTCTTGTAGCAAAGGGTGCTAACGTGAACAAGATGGTATTGGAAACATGTGACAGTTGAGCTGTCCCAAACATGGACAGCTCAACAGGATCTATCAGTGGATTTTACAAACACAAGGAAACTATGACATTTGAAAAGCACAAAAAGGTTCAATATAAAATACAGGCAGAAAACTACACACCTGTCATATATAAAGCAACTGCCTGAGCATCTATTGCAACAAAGCTCTGCACAATAGCCCTAGAGAGTTGAATCTGCTCATCTAGACGTAGTATTTTCTGGACAGTACCATTAAAATCACTGTGTGTGCAGTTGAAGACCTTTGATCAGTAAGATTGGAAAAGGCTTGTAAACATAATGTAGGTTAGGGAAAAATAATCTCATGAAAAGGAATCTTACTGGAGAGCAGAGAAAGAAGGAAACACAGCACGAGGGAGAACATAACAAAGAGCAAGGGAAGACTGAGATAATATATACAAACACATGCTAACAAGGGAATGGGAAACAGAGTGACGACTGCTGTCCTTCCTCCTGCACTTCTCCACAGCTGGTGCTAGCAGTCTCAGCATCTGGACTGTGAGGACTTAATACTAGTTGTTGTTGCTGCAGTGCAGCTGCAGCAGCAGTCCCGACAGCTAAAATGTCGATTAATTTCTTTTTGCTCTTTTTGGTCCTTCTATATCAACCACACTAAACTCTGTTCTGCAAGGTGCCCGAGTGCACAGGGAAGGGGTCGGATACATTAGGAGATTTGACTCCAGTGTTGGTAGTGAAACACGGGCTGCTTTCAGTGCTTTTAGTGTGTGGCTGTGTGGCAGCCCTACAAGCCTGCCATAGCCTGTATAATTATATTGATCCATTGGCAGACAAGTGCCAAAGATCCTGTTAGGGGTTTACATGCACTAGAAAACACTTTGCTATGCATGTTACATGTTTATAACCACTATAGCCCGTTAACGTCGGTTTCATCTCTACATCTCATTTAAAAGCAACAGCTGACCAAAACTCTTTACAAGTTAGTGAATGAACAAGAGAAAACCATAGAAGAATAAATACAATGAAATAAGGCATAAGAAAAAGCAACAACAATGACAACAAAAACTCTCTTCAATCTGTGTCTAATTTTCTACTTCGTTTGCTCCAGGAATGGCCTTCCAGCATTCAACCACCCAGGTGGTAGTCACCACCACTGCAATGAGTCAGCAGTCTGGGCAATGGAGCACTGGCATCTGTGACTGCTGCTCTGATATGAACTCCTGTAAGTGAACCCAGCAAACCCTACAAACAGCAGGGATTTCTGCATCAACCACCTCCTCAGACTTTGTTTGCAGTCGTTTTGCAGAGTATCTAAAGTCAGGATATAATGCAGAGGTTACGCAAGAGTTTGTAGAATTTATTAAAAACTGGGGTAAACTCATACAGATATGGCATCTCTGCACATTTTTCTTCAAGGTTGCTTTGGATATTGGTGTTTCCCCTGCATGCAGTGTGACACAGCCAGTAAACATGGATGGTGCTGCGCAATGCCACTCCTGGACTTTTGCTGTGTGGTGTCCTGCTTACTTCGCAATTCTGTCAGAGAGCGCTACAACATCCCTGTAAGTGTGAGATTGGAGGATAAGGTTATTGTATTTAGCTTAAATTATGCTACCGTTGTATTGTATTAAGCTTAGTAGTAATTAGCAGTTAGCTTAGTAGTTAGCTTACATTAAGCTAACTAAACTGCCCCCCGAACAATGAACAATGCCCCCATCCCTAAACTTTAAGAGAGAAAAAAAATGCAAACTTCAAGCAATACTATGTATGTACAAAGCTTAAAAAAATACAGAAGAAATGTCTTCAGTATTAGTCAACACTTGCTGATGAGGTTTGATGAATATTTTATTGATACTCAGTGTAAGCGCCAAACGTCTGCTTTATATTTTATTTACGATTGAGTTCATGTTTGTTTTATAATTCATAGAATCATTACATAAGTCATCTTTTCAGGATTAATAAATGTGAAAATATATGTGTTTACATAAAGTAATTTTAAGTCACTGTTTTGGGATTGGAACCTAAAAAGGGGGTACCTCTCACTTTAAGTACGTAAGTGCAATAGTAGCATGAAACCCTGTGTGAGGGGGAAGGGGAGGAGCATGGACAGAGAGGTTAGGAGTCTCACGGTTTTCTGACCGTGTGCACAGCTAGTTCTGGATAACTGCTATTTTTTGGAACTTTCATGTTTTTTAGGAAGGAGTTCATTGTTACATCTTCAGTTTGTAATAAATAAACAGTCTTCAAATCATAATGCAACTGGAAGCATTTCTTTTGGAAACCAGGAACACGCGTAAGCCATAGACTCTCCTTTTTTTGAACTTGGTTTATTGGAAATTACCCTACACTCAGGATGACTGTAGTTGCATTAACCTCAAAATCAATAAAAATAAAGTTAACATATGTGGATGAAACATCAAACCACAAGTAACCACATAAATGAAAATAGGGAGTGCTGAGTGCAGCTTTTAATGGGCGCAAAGCACACATGGTTATATTTGTAAATTAGTGCAACTGAAGTAACACATGAACAAAATACTACACCTTCACTCACCCTAACTACTGCACAGACTTCTTGGGTGGGCTGTTAGAAAGCCTCATCGTTTGTCATATTATAGAATAGAATAGAATAGAATAGAATTCAACTTTATTGTCATTGCACATGCACAGGTACAGGGCAACGAAATGCAGTTTGCATCCATCCAGAAGTGCTTTAGTGATACAGATATATTACAATATATATTAGCAATAATATAGATATGTGAGTATATTACAGAAATGGGTCTATTATGTTATAATGTACACGGTATGAAGTATGTTGTGAATATTCTATAACTATAAGTATGTACAGGATATGAACAGGATATAAATATGAAAAACTATACAGAATATGAAATAAATAACTTTACAGAAATCTGAGATATACAGCTATACAGAAATGGGAACTATGCAAGTTGTAAACAGTTGTAGGGTTAAAAATTATCGAATGTACAGAATGATTATTTACACAGAGCTATACAGTAGTGCAGTTAAGATAAGTGAGATATAATTCTTACAGAGGCTATATAAAGTGCTAGTGGTTGTGAGTGGTGGTTCAGTCCATGTTATTGTGTGTTTGAGGGTACAGTTGTCCATTGTGTGTGTGTGTAGGTGGTTGTGGGTGTGTGTATGTTCAGTCCATGTGTTAACGTGGGTCAGATGTCAGGAGGCAGAGTTCAGGAGTCTGACAGCTGTGGGGAAGAAGCTGTTCCGGTACCTGGTGGTCTTAGTCCGGAGGCTCCTGTAGCGCCTCCCAGAGGGCAGGAGGGTGAAGAGTCCATGTGATGGGTGACTGGGGTCTTTGATGATTTTCCCAGCCCTTTTCAGACACCGCTTCCTGTAGATGAGACACCGCTTCCTGTAGATGCTTATTGTACTGTTTATTGAATTCTCCAGAAAGTACAAATGGTGCAAACATGGCAGAACAAGCCCGGCACACCCCTGACATTAACAAGTCATAAAATGAGACAGCAAACAAAAAACCCACTCCTATTGCAAAAGGGGAGATGAGCCAAAGGCACTAAACCTGCTGTAAAGTGGTTGGGTTTTTTTTAACACGAAGGTCTGCAGTGACTGATTCACTTTTAGAGTCATTCTCGAGTGGTGATTTGAGGAATAGCATTTTTTTTTTTTTTTTTGCCAAAGACATACTGACATCCACCACTTTTTGGTGGATGTCTGCCAGGTTTGAACTACATTGTCTTAAAGATGGAGTGCAATGCAATATTGCTTCAGTGCAGCTCAACAATGAGAACAACCAATGAAAAAAATCACCTCATTAAAAAGCTGCCATTAAAACAACAACATCAAACATTTCGCACCTGATGTACTAAATCTTTAATCTACTAGGAAGACAGCAAATCATTAAAGGAGATGGTAACAGATGAATTCAATAGCAAGCCAAATTATATGATATCTGATGGCAAATAATTTTTATTTTCTTCTTCTGCACATTGTACACAGCTGTTCTGCACGGTTTTGAAGTTTGTAATAATGCAGCTCTCCTCTGGATAATTCCTGCACTCCACCTAAGTCTCAGTCCTCAGGACCTCAAACAGTCCCTGCAATTTCTATCAGAGGAGCTATCCTTGATATCAAAAACCCCTTTGCTTACATTGTATTATTTTGATTATGACAGTATTCACTCCTTCATCAGATCTTTAATTTAATTCACTTATAAGATGAATTAAATCCTATTTTATAAGATTTTCCTACTAAGTCTAATACGTTTCCTCCTCATAGTTTAGGATTTCTATTCGATGTAAAATGTCCTCCTTCCTTCACTTATTCCCTGATCTTACTCTTAGTATTTAAGTATGAACACAAAGCTGACAACACAAATCAAAAATGAAAATCAGCACAAAGAGACTTTAAAGCGATCACCATGGTGATTCCACATTAGAAACACGAACAAGATTGTATTGTTGTAGGGTCTTTACATTACAAGTGCCTTGAGGCAACTGTTGTTGTGATATAGCAAAAAAACAACAAAGAAACC
>NW_024582806.1:467085-483081 GCF_018398535.1 Haplochromis burtoni
CCCCCCCCAGATAGAATTCAATTTCAATTCAATTTATTTATCTAGCACTCTTCACAGGATAAAAACCACAAAGTGTTTCACAGTAATATAAAGACAGAAATACATAAAATACATCAAAAATCAAACTTACAGCATGAATCTAATTAAAAGCCAATCTAAATAGAAACTTGGGGTGCAGCACGACCGCTCATCTGTTTGTTACCTCATGAAGTTCAGCAGCAGCTTGCTTCACCACAGCTCACAAAAGACAGCTCACTTGACCACGGTGCTGGACTGGGCTCAGCATTCATTCAGCTTCAGCATCACTCTGGGTTCTTGGCTAGCTTAGCGTTAGCATGCTGTCTGTGCAGGTGCTTGCAAAGAGCTGAAGTTGTATTAGCAGCATAATACAGTTATTTCTGTCCTGGATGCCACTTTACCATCATGCTCTCTCCTTTTTATGCAATAAAAATAAAAGTAATGTCCAAATTCATGCTGTAAACCTGCCTGTTATTTTCGAGCTGTGGGTAGTGAGCAAAAGAAGCAGGGGAAATGAATTTTCTTTGGAGGGTGACTGGCCTCTCCTTTTGAGATAGGTTGAGGAGTTCAGTCATCTGGGAAGAGCTCAAAGTAGAATTGCTGCTCCTCCACACTGAAAGGAGCATTTGAGGTGGTTCAGGCATCGCACAAGGGTGCCTCCTGGGCGTCTCCTGGGTGAGGTGTTCCGGGTACATCCCACAGGGAGGAGGACCGAGGGCAGACTCAGGACATGCTGGGGAGATAATATCTTTTGGCTGGCTTGGCTGCCTTGGCGTTCCCCCAGACATGCTTGAAGAAGTGGCTGGGGGGAGGGAGGTCCGGGCTTCTCTTGTTAGGCTGCTCCCCCACAACTTAGCCCTGGATAAGAAAATGGAGAGATGGAAAATAAACATCATTTAATTTCGTCTGTATACTGAACTATATGCTGTATGTTACTCTGATTTGTATGCTGAAATGACTGAACACCATTTCTCAATTCTCATTCCTAAGCATGACATTCAGACGTCAGCTGACTAAACAGGATATTGTTAGAAATTCAAAATATATCACAAAGTTCTCGTCTTCCTCTTCAATTTTCCTGTCCTGCAGGGCTCATGCTGTGATGACTGCTGCAAAATATTTTGGTGTTATCACTGTGTCTGGTGCCAGATGCATCGTGAGCTGAAGATCAGGGAAAACCAATACCCTGCTGCCTCGACGGTGGTCACCACCCAGGTCATCCGTGGATAAGATGCAACCATTTTTGCTGTGGGTTGAGTGAATATGACAGTTAATTTAAAAAAATGTATATGTTTTACAGCGATGAAACACATATGAAAATATTACTTCTGTTTCTGCAGCATGAAGTGAAATCTGAAAATGTAGCCTGGCATGTGATCTGCATTCTTTTTTATAGCATTTCATAGCTCAGTGCTGATGCTCGTTTGGTTCACTGCTCTGCAATAGATAGTTGTTTCATATAATCTAAGCAAGTTTTTATAGCTTTAGATTATATGTTTAAATCAGATGTTTTGAGTTTTGTCAGCATACTGCATATATCATCAGGAAAGATTTTACCCAGGTCGATAAAATCTGTATCATTTAACATACTCACACTTATAATAACTTTGTCCAAGTTGAGTTTCACCTGTGCTAAAATAAAAAGTATACACATTCACCTACTACACGAGGCACTGTTGTACTTTTTTCAACTGTGGAGACATGTGATAAGTTTGTAGCATAAACCTATTCGCTGGAACGTTCAAGACAATTTACTACACAGCAAAAGCAAGACACAAGTAGGCAAAGTTCTTTGTGTTACTCATGCATGAGGGAGACCTGCCTGGAGCCAAGTGTCGTTCCACCCACTTGACCTCCGTCAGACTCTCAGCCAGGTTCCCCATAGCACTCCTTTTATTGTGGTTACATGAATATGCATAGGGTCATTAACATATGATGTTTCATATAGGTATAGAGATTGAAAATGTGACGTCACTCAGGGGTAAAACCGCAAAGGATTCTGGGAACTCGTGGCAAGAGGTACTAGCGCACGCAGGCTTTCAATTGAAATCAGTCACACAGCGATAAAAAGAAACACAAAAATGTCAAGAAGCTGTTGTATTATTAACTGCAATAGCCGGTCGCATGACAGCCACGGGAAGCCGACGGGTAAAGAGATCGGTTGTTATCGGATTACGTCGTTGAAGAGAAATTGTTCGAGCCATGTTTCCGAAGTAACAAAGAGGCGACGGATGGCCTGGATTGCAGCCATTCAAAGACCAAATATAACGTCCCAGAACACTCCAGCTCACAGGTTAGTCTGCTCCAAGCATTTCCACAAAGGTCAGTCTGCTGTCATTTTTCTTAACATAATTAGTGATATAGGTTACAAGCAAGTCTGGCGCTGAACAGAAATTGTCGCGCTATGCTCCTTTGTTTATTGTGCATAAATAGTGAATTGTCCTGACACAATATTGTGTTTCGCTTCTGTTATTATGGTACATTGACAAAAACATATACTTTTATTCACAGGATAAAACAGGTTTTTTGTATCACTAATTGCCCAGTACGATTACAGCATACAGTATTATTGTCACTGCTACATTTCTGTGATGCGTACCAGAAATTATTTCCACTACTAATTAATTACCGTTGAGCTCAAAGGTCCTATTAATAAACGGTTAACGAATGTGTATTTATGAAGACGATTTGTGAGACTGGTAAACTTATTTGTTCACGGTGCATTTCAAGGTCCTGCACCCATCCGTCGGTAAACTGTACCTGGGCTTGTTGCAGTGACCTGAAGTTACTAAACTTCATGAGTGTATGCACTCACTCCAAGAACCGTATAATTATAAATATGAGCGTGGTGAAAGTTGGGCAGCACGCTAACGTCTTTTGTCCACTCTGTGTGCTCGTAAGGGTCTGACCCTTTCACTCCTTTGATTTTTTTCCTCGTATCTTTTCTTTGACTTTTCATCAAGTCTGTCTTTGTACGGACCGGCATTGTTCTCCTTCGTTTTGTACATACCTTTTTGGGGGGCAAAGAAAAAGCAAGAAGGTATTGGAACCGGAGAATGAATGCTTGCATTTGATGCAGGTACTTGGATTGTTTTGCCACGAGTTCCCGGCATGCAATGCGCAAAGTCACGTGGTCTGTCAATCTCTATACATGTGGACAAAGAATACCTTGTCTGTGTGTGTGTGTGTGTGTGTGGGGGGTCAGAGTGTGACCCCATAAATGACTTCCCTAAACCTGCTGGTCTGGAAGTCCAGCAGTTCATCTAAACAAAAGGCACTTAGACTAAAACTGACATAGCTACGTTTATCCTACCATAAAACAATAAAATAAGGTACGACCTCTCCCATGCTCCCAGGGTGTGGGTGTGAATACCAGAGCACTCTGGAATGCACACAAAGTCTTTGCAGACTACTAAAGATCACACATCCTATCACTACACACTCGATTATACACCTCTAAGCATATATGGTTAAATATTTCCCAATACAAATGACAATAATAAAATCTAAACCCATCAACATGTCTCTTAAACCTTCGCCCTTTTCTCAAAAGTCTAAACACAAAAACCTACTGGGCTACAGCCACAGATCCTTAAACCATGCAGTCGTCTCAGATCACGCGCACAAGCAGCACCGGTGACTTTGATAATGTTTGACCCAAACAGGCCCCACTCCCTACAAAGGACACATGAGTGACGTGCTACGAATGAATAATTAACAGGCTCGTCATCTTTCTTCCTTCTTGTTTGATTTTTATGCAGTCAGTAAATACTGTTTTACTTTCCGGAAAAAGCTACATGACAAATGATGGTTACCACGTCATCAGCTTTATTTTAACAACATAATTACCTGCAATAAACTGGATTCTTTGCTTTCTGCTGAAACCTGGCTTAATGAGAGCAGTAACACAGCAGTAACATGTTTCACTGAAACACGGTGTATCTGATATCCAGCAGCAGTATAACTGTGCTGTTCTAGGGTCAAAATTGCAACTGATCAATCATGTTGTTGTGCTGTCATGGCTTTGGAATGTGGAGAAATAAGAAAGAAAAAAAAACCTTTGTTATTATAAAACTCAGCTCTGGGACAAATAGTAATCATTTCAAGTGCTTTCTTTGTTAATTTAATCAATATAATAGATATATTATTCAAGTTACTTTTGCACATGGACAAATTGAGTTAGTCATGTTGGTTTATTCTTTTTAACATGTCTTTTCACGAGCCTTTGTCTCCTGTTCACCGGACAATTATCTCGCGCATCATAATTTCCTCCACAGCGGAGAATTTCTCGGATGCTTTTAATTTAACTCTATCCCCGCAAAACGGCGTTGATTTTTTTAACAGATCTATTTAATAACCATTGTTTTTTGGCTAAATGACAATATTCGCTCCATAAAACGTGTTTGTCGTAAAGCTGAGCGCTTGTGGAGGAAAACTCATTTAAATGTGTACATCTCCTTTACTTAAAGGATCTTTTAGCCTCTTTTAGCAATGCAATTAGAGATGCGAGGGCTGCTTATTTTTCTCATCTGGTTGCATAGAGCAGAGGTAATCCTAAGGTGTTATTTGACACTGATATTATTACTCCTGCTCCACCTGCTGCCATTATTTCTTCTAATGAAGACTGTGAAACATTTCTTTCTTTCTAGAAAAAATTAGTAAAGTAAGTCCCTGGTCCCTGTGTGCTCACCATAGTTAACACCTCACTGGGGTCTGGTAAAGTCCCTGCTTATTTCAAAACTGCTGCTATACACCCCCTGTTAAAAACCCCCACGCTGGACCGATCTCTCACTAGCAATTGGCTCCCCGTTGAATTCAGAGACCATTTTAAGCTACTGGTTCTGACATTTAAAGCTCTTCAAGGACAAGCACCAACCTCCTCCACACCTGCCTCACGCCCTGGAGGACGGGGCTGTGGCCCCCCCACACCCTCTAGCAGATTATTACATGAAGGAACCTTTTAAAAAAAACAAAACAAAAAACAAGCGCGTCCATGCCCACAGGTGTACACACGGGTGATCACACCCACAAACTACACCCTTTTTGGCTCCTACCTCAAAGCACACTGTGTTCTGTTGATCTTATGTGCTGCACAATAATGTTTAATATTTAGTATTTACTGTCATATTCACATATATCATTGTGATGTTGTTTATTCTATTACTCTTGTTCTCTTCTGCTTGCTTTCTTTTTTCTTTCTCAGCAGGTGATCCAGGTGATTGATATATGCATTTTTTTTTCCTCTGCCCGTTTTGTTGGTTTTTGTCTTTTGCCCTTCTCCCCCGTCCCTCTTCTCAGCTGTTTCTCTTTCCCTCTTTCTTTCTCCCCTTCTTTCCCCCAGTCAAGTCTGTCCCGTATTCAGTAAGTGAAAATAAAATAAACAATAAAAGGTGAATCAAATGGACCATTACGGCAAGGCTGGGATGGTCAGTTTGGTAAAGTAAATCCGTTGGGTATCTTTCTTTGCCTTTAGACAACAATTCTGATGGCAAAAGAGCCAAACGGGACAGGCCGAAAAAAAAAAAAAAAAAAAAAAAAAAAAAAAAAAGGACAAGCACCAGCCTACATCATTGAACTTTTACAGCCCTATGTCCCTAATAGGTCCCTGAGGTCATGTGATCAGGGCCTTCTTGTTATTCAGCATACGGCTCAAAACCAAGGGAGACAGAGCTTTTGCCACTGCCAGACTGTGGAACTCTCTTCCTCAGAACTTAAGATCTGTGGACTCAGTGATCACTTTTAAAAAACAACTAAAAACACATCTTTTTAGAATTGCATTTTGTTAACCTTTGTCTGTTTTTGTTTTATACCTTGTGAAGCACTTTGTGATCTTTTATCTAGAAATGTGCTATATAAATAAAAATTTACTTAGTTACTTAATGCTAAGTGAATGCTTAGACAACGAGATTGGTCAGCTGCAATGTTGATCTTGGACCAACACTGTTATGATGATGTAGAAACTACACCAACACAGAGATAACAGATCTACATCCCTCCATCTTTATCAGGGTTGTGGGTGAGCTGTAGCATATCCCAGCTACCAAAGGGCGAGAGGCGGGGTACACCCTGGACAGTCTACCGCAGGGCTAAGGATATCAGATCTTGAAGTGCTTGAAACATTTTACGCAAAATAAAGTTGTGAATGCTGCAGTACTCGTTCAAGCAGGATGGGTGGTAAGGTCAACGTGACATATAATGTGTTATTTGACAGTTATCTGAGTTTTGAACGTCTACATTTGGGAATTATATCTATATTTTCTGCTGTATTAATTTACTCCACAGATCATCCCCCTAAACTGGGACTTCTTTCCACCTTCCATTCCAAATAACAACAAAATTTATTTCAGGTAATTTCAGTGTTACACTGACAACAGCAACAACTGCGACACAACAGTTCATCAGTTTATTGGAATAGTTTGACTGCACTCAACCATACAAAACACCACAGGTTTGAGCTACATTTTTCCAGAAGTCTTGATGTCACAGTCACAGATGTTTTATGTTTCCATCTCTGACCGTTACTACACATTTTCTGAATTTGTTCATTTGCGTGGAAACAGATACCAACTAGTTTATTAGGTGTTACGTCAATGCCAGAGCAGCTGATATAGGTATGATTACACATTCCCTTTGCTGTCATCATGTGATGAAATGATGGAAAATTTCCCTGACGTGTTTTTTTTTTTTTTTTTTTTTTACATTTTATTGATATATTGCTCCTGTCAGAACTGGAAATGTATGTGGAACACCTACAGCAGCACCCTCCCCTTCGTCAACCTGGTGTTTTCCAGGTTAATGAAGGTAGATGAATAAAATTATACTGGAATATTGGGAAAATTATATAATGTATATTTTTCCAATTAAAGAGAAAACATGTATATAGCATATAAATCTTTGCCATATACAGACCAAAACTATTTTACAGACCAAAACTGCCCTCTGCAGCAAAGCAGATGTTATTACAGCCCCATGTTCTTTTTCTTGATGATTTTAGGTGTGTAACCTGTAGTAGTTAATGCAGTTCATAGTTAATGTTAAATCTTGTCATGTTCTCTGAGCAGGATGAGATGGTGACCATTTATTATAATGTAATTACTAATAAGATTTCACCTAATTCTTTCTTTTCGCCCCTCACAAGCGCTACAGATATCGCAGCGAATAACAATTATTTTGGTTGTGACAACTGACTAAGTTGTAATGAAAATCTGACAGCGTGACTGTTGTACACAACAGCTAGGATCACCTGTTTTTGAGTTTATTCACAATCCCCTGAACTTTAATAACGCAATCATGCTTCTGCTCATATACACAAAAACTAAAAGCATCATCATCCATTATAATTACACATTACATTTGCTGTTCAATTGTACAAAACTGAGATGAGGGCTGTTTTCTTTTTTTAATGAGACACTAGACAATAAAATATGCATGACCATTTTGTTAGGATTCATAGGCAGTATGGCATACAGTGAAAGTGGCAAGATCTGTTTACTGAGTTTACTGAATTCTCATTCATTAATCATGGTATATCAAGGATATGCTGTATGTCTTATGAGACTAACATCTCATATAAAATACCAATGCCAGACTGATAAGTACCTTTCCTTTAGAAATCCTATGATGAACACATATTGTGCTACAGAAGCTGTATTAAATAATTTGTTTCCTGGTAGTGGAGGATCACCAGTCTGACAAAGTTACTGCTGCGTTCAAGTTTTCTCTGAGTTTATTGGATCTTGAATCATGTTGTCAGGCCTGGGAGTTATCTCTCTGCTCTTTGACTAAAAATTAAAGACACAAGACATGCAGCTCACAATGACATATATTTGAATAACAAAATACCCAATAAGATGTCCTATAGTGAGGACATTTTCAGAATGATCAGAAATGTAACTGCTTTTTTTTATTTGAAATTTCATTTCATTTCATTTTACATACACTGTACTTATAAGTCTCATGCAAGATGCAAGCATCAATTAAAGGATTAAAAGAGACATGTCAATAAAGAAAAATACAGATGCTAATTTCCATTTTCTTTTTTTCTTTTTTGTCAAAGAGACAGGAGATGGAGAAAAAAACCCAGCATGCAACTCTTGAGCAGCAGCCGATATTCACCCCCAGCCTGCTCAGAGAACATAAGAAGATTTGATATTAACCACCTATTTTCTGAACAGCTCCTGGAGGTTAAAAACAAGTTACCAATAATCAAGAAATAATTGATTAGAACACATTACATAATTTTCTTAGGGACTAATAAAGTATTCTGATTGTGAAATAAACAATGTGAGGCTGTGCTGACATGTGTTTAACTGTAGAGGGCAGTGTTTGGCTGCACAAAGGAGTCTTTCAATCAAAGAAGACTGGATGAAGCAACTATGCCCATTAATGACTGTTTCATGCTTCTAAATGTATAAAAATTTTAAGTCATTTGAGGAGAGTTATTGCACGGCATCAAACGTCAAACCGATTTGAGCCTAAACTGTAACACATGGAAGACAGTCCTAATTGTGTATACAAAATGATGAAAAAGGCAAAACCATATAATTTATTATTGGTGAGCTAGTGTTGTTATGGTGAAAAAAAAGGAAAGAGAGCTAATTTCACTCAGAGACAGAGAAAGATAAGAAAGACAGGAGAGGAAGGTAAGGATATTGGCTCTGTATATGTAAAACGTCCTGCAAAACAAACTTGGTAAGCAAACATTGTGTTATGTAAAGGTTGCATGAACGCACTTTCCAGTACTGTAAAGGATATAAAGTAAACAGTAACAGTAAACACTGCTGAGTAAACAGTGCGTAACTCATGCACAGTGGCTGTGGTGCTCATGGTCAGAGTTAGGTTACTTAAAGCGTAGCAGAGATTAATCGTTTAGTTGATGATGCTTAGATTCATTCACTGAAATCCAACTTCATATCAACTTTATAGCACAAATAGCATATACAGTATACTGTCAAGACAGTATTACAAGACAGCTGTAAAATGATCACGAAGTAAAGATGTGAGATTGCTCTAACAGCTGTTTTACTATAGTGAGCAGTATTGGACTGTTCAAATGAGCCCTTCAGTCATTATTTGTTGTTTTAAGTATGTTTGTTTTTAATTTTAAAACTTTACTTTCTTAAAGCTCCATTTTAGTCCTGCCCCCTCTGGGGCAAGAGTGGCCAATGCCCACTTAAGCAAGCATCCTGCCCCATTAAGTCAAACTTTTAGAAGTTGTGAAAGAAAATAATACATTACCCACAAACGGAATATGGACAAGATTTAACAACAGCACTTGGCAGAGAAACCCCCCCCCCCTCCAGCTAAACATCCAATCACAGTTAGTATGCAAATAACTTGGCGTCAGGTTTCTCGGTAGATAGGGCAGAGGAAAATGAAGCAGCAAATCTCTGTCGTCAAAATCATGAAATGATCAACAACTAAAAAATACATCTATATTGGTACAGTCACTGGAGGACTAGTCCATCAATCTTCTCACCCTTTCAGTCTGGTAGAGACACGTTTACTTCTGTGAGCAGATGATACCACCGTGGTGGGGCTTATCTCTGGGGGAGACGAGACGTTGCTTTTTTGAAAGTGTGCTGAGTGCATCTGTGTATAGTTCTAATAATAATGTGCAATATAAACATACACTAATTCTTTTTATTTATTAAGATAAATTACTGTGTTGTGTTGTGCATAGTGCTGACGCAGGACAGTTTCCAATTTCGTTGTACTATTGTACTAGGTGTGACTGTGCAATGAAAATAAAGAGTTATCTCTTATTTCTCATTATCTTTTGCAAAAGAAAGTTATCTTGGCCCATGAGAAGGAGAACAGATAATGTGAATTAATCTGTTATGGACTTCTTGGAAAGGGAAAAAGGAGTGGATTGAGGAGAAACGGGAGTGGAGGTAGTTCAGAGAGTTCAGTTCCTAACAAAACAAACAAGCTTAAAACAAGACAAAAAAAAGAAGAAAAAAGTTACAATGTTCCATTCTAAATCTGTTGTAGAACACAACAGATTTAGAATGGAACATTGTAACAATTCTCAGATTAATTTGTAGAACACAAATTTGTAGAACACAAATTAATCTGAGAATTGTTGGAAAAGATGAAAGGTCTTCAAGGAAACTTGGAGACCTTTCATCTGTCACCTGTGAAGCTTCTTCAGTTCTAAAAACAATAGAGTTTGAAAATGTGACGTCATTTCCGGGGTAAAACCGCAAAGGATTGTATGTACAAGTGGCAAGTGGTACTAGCCCACATGGGTTATTAAAAGACAACAGTCACACAGAGATAAACAGAGACATAAAGAATGGCAATGGCAAGGCTGTTGTATTATTAACTGCCATAGCGAGTAGCATGACAGCCACGGGAAGCCGACGGGTAAAGAAATAGTTTTTTTTTATCAGATTCCTTCGTGGAAGAAAAATTGTTCAAGTCATGTTTCTGAAGTTGCAAAGAGGTGACGGTGGCCTGGATTGCAGCTATTCGAAGACTAAATATAATGTTCCAGAACACTCCAGCTCACATATTAGTCTGCTCCAAGCATTTCCACAAAGGTAGATTTTTTGTTGTAGTAAATAAGTAATTTATCATATCATAATTGTTGATGTAGGTTACAAATAAGTCCTATATTGATTTGAATTGAAATCGTTGCACTATGCTGCTTTGTTTAGTGTGGCTTTGTGGGCTAATATTTGCAATGCGATAGAGACTGGGCTCCATTTATATACCAGGGTTTTGTACATAACTGTTTTTGGGGCAAATAAAATGCAAGTAGGGATTAAAATTGCAGAATTGATGCTTACAGGTGCTGGAAATGCTAGCGCTTCATGCAGTGTTTTGATTTTGCTGCCATTCGTACCCACAATGCAACGCGCACAAGTCACGTGGTCTGTCAATCTCCATTGAAGAGTTCCAGATATTAAGCCCAGATATTAAGTGTCTCCAAGACCCCCTATTGACCCTAATCACAAAGTGTGAAAACGGGTGTGGCTCACAATCAGCCAGGGTTTTGGGTGAACCCATTGTGAAGCCTAGCCCCAAATTATCATGTGATTCACTGAGGTGAAATGGCCCAGGCCAGCGGTTCCCAAACTTTTTTTGCTGGCCCCCCCCTTTGTTTTACAAGAATAATGTTCAACCTAACTGGCACATGCAAGCGAGATCAAATATCTGCCATATTTGCATCATTACATTGGCTGCCAGTCAGTTTTCAAATTGATTTTAAGATTTTAATACTTGTTTTTAAGATGCAGCATGGACCAGCTCCTACACATCTTTCTGATCTCCTAACCTGGTATACTCCTGCAAGATCTTTGAGGTCTGCGGACAAAATGCTCCTAGTTGTCCCAAGGTCCAGATTAAAACACAGAGAAGACCGGGCATTTGCGGTGACTGCTCCTAAATTGTGGAACACTTTGCCTCTCCATATCAGGGCCTCCCCAACACTGGATACTTTTAAAACCTGTCTAAAGACCCATTTTTATTCTTTGGCTTTTATATCACTATGAGTCTGTTACTATAGTTTTTACTATCTTATCATTCTATGATTCTATTCCCTTCTAACTTTATCCTATTTTTTATGTCTTCTGCCTTGACTATTTTTATTGTACAGTACTTTGGTCAACAGTTGTTGTTTTAAAAGTATTATATACTGTATAAATAAACTTGAACTTGAACTAGAAGACCACAAACTATTTGGCGTACAAGTCAAATAATTTAAAACAAGAAGATTTTCATAAAGTAATAATAAGCATACACTATGAACTGCATTAAACTTGGCATGGCTCATATCTCTAACGTCTAACTCTCATTTTATTGGAAGTCAACGTCTTTGGCCATGAGTGTTTTATTAGTGTACATGTACACTGGACTGGAAGCATGTGGGCAGTAAACATGTGTCACCCTCTGCAGGAATGGTTTTCATTCCTTGAAAACCGGAACTGCAGAACTGTGAAGAGCACTTGACCACTCCCATTGCAATGTACATTAATAGGTCGGACTTGCTCCTACTTTATTCAGAGCTCACAGAAACAGAGAAAAGGTAAGGAAAACTTTCGATACTAATGAACATCTTAAAGCATTTAAGCAGTCTTTGTGACATGTAAGCTAGTCAAAGGAATATTTGCAGCACATGGGGTCTACGCGTACTTCATACTTCCTTAAGAAAAATAGCACAAAAATCTGGATATCTAATTATTATAATCACTGTCAGCACAGGGAGGTTATAAGATGGGAGTTTAGCAGGTTATTCTTTGAAATTAATGAATTTTAATGACTGTTAGACTCGATTAGACTTGCATTAGACTACAAGTAGATTAATGTTAGCTAGGGAAGTTTAGGTTTAATATGTTATGGAATTATTATTGCTAATATATTTAAAACAGAAGTCTTTTATAATTTTATAATATGGCCCACAATTAAGAGTGTAATATCTTTAGAAATAGATGAAATTTCCATACATTTTATCTGAAATAAAAGTATATGTACTGCTAAGTATGTGTAGCTAAATATTATAGTGTAATTTCGGGTAAAATATAGGTAAAATTGATTGTGTGTTTGAGTGTATGTAATGTGTTTTTTGTTTGCTTTTTTTTTTACATTTTATTTTATTGCAAGCGCTCCCGTAATGTCGCTGTTCTGCATTATATAGGTGCAATAAAGCCATCTTGCCAAGACTGTTTACTATGGACAAAGGTCGACTGGAATATCCTTTATTTACAGCTTCAGTTCTCACAACATGTGCAATTAGGCTAAGATAGACAGACAAAGTAGGTTATCAACTCAATAAATTAATTTATGGTTTATCCATCCAGGAACAAGCACGTTCACATGAAAGAATTGGCATTGGAAGCATATGGCTGACCCCAAACATGGATGGATCTACTTGCGATCTATTTACAGACAAAAAAGGAAACTATGACTTTAGAAAATATGAAAATACAGGCTGAAAGCAAAACACAGATTATAGATAAAGCAGTGGTCTGAGTATCGGTACAAACACAACTCTGCACAATAGTCCCAGAAAGATATAGTGTTTTCAGGACTGTAGCATTAAAAGCACTGTATATGTGGTCGAAGCACTTTGGTCAGTCACACATAGAAAATTCAGGAAGGAAAAGAAAAGGTGGGGGAAAATAGCTTTGACCCAGATGAGCCTGTGTTATGAGAAATACTTTATCTGTTTATAAAACTGCTTTAAGAGTGCTGACAGTGATGTTCCTGACGTGAGAACTGGATCAAAAGTGAAAGATAAAACCTGTAACACACACGTGCACACCCAGATACTCCAGACCAACAAACTAAGAACCTTTGCTTTTATAGAGGTGCTTATAAATGTTCTAGATTACAGGCTGTCTGGTTTGGCTGTGTGACAGGCAGGAGTCTGACTCAAATGTAGTACTCAAGCCTCCAGCCAGTGGACAGTGTTTATGCTGTGTTTCTGTTCTGCATTTTTCAAAAAGAAAAATGGAAAATGTGTCATGAGTTTTCATGAGTAAAGATAAAATACTTAATCTATGATACATATATTTGTCATTTATGTATAATTGCAAGATGGGCACGGACTAAACAGAATTTCTTTGACCTTCATGCTGTAAATGTTGTTTTTCATTTTTTACGTATACACATTAATATAATAAATACATATTGAATCATCAATACTCAGTAATTTTATATTTACAGGCTGTGTGTGCGATCTGAAAACATGCTATGATAAAACTGTTTTATGTATGGAAATAGTTTCATTACATAAAACATTTTTAAGAAATGTCTTCTTAAAAAATATAAAATATATAACTTTCGAAAAGTGTACACACAAGTGTTGTGTCAAAGATCCTAACACTTAAACCTATTATCATTTAATCTAACCCAGTGCTGTCAATTTTTTTCATGTTGTGTCTTTGGCTTATGTGTCCTTTTTTCACTTGTTTCTTCAGGCATGAATTTCTACAACCAGTCCAACACCCAGGTGGTGGTCACCACCACTGCAATGAGTCAAAAGGCTGGGGAGTGGAGCACGGGCATCTGTGACTGCTGCTCTGATATGAACACCTGTAAGTGAACCCAGCAAACAGCTACAAACAGCAGGGATTTCTGCATCAACCACCTCCTCAGACTTTGGTTGCAGTTAGGTATCAGAGTGTCTGAAGCCAGGATATAAAACAGAGGTTACGCAAGAGATTGTTAAAGTAGAATTTATTAAAAACTGGGGTAAATTCATACAGATATGGCACATTTTCTTCAAGGTTGCTTTGGATATTGGTGTTTCCCCTGCATGCAGTGTCAGACAGCCAGTAAACATGGATGGTGCTGCGGTATGCCACTCCTGGACTTTTGCTGTGTGGTGTCCTGCTTACTTCGCAAGTCTGTCAGAGAGCGCTACAACATCCCTGTAAGTATGCGAGTGGAAGATAAGGTTATTGTATTTAGCTTAAATTAAGCTGACTACCTGTATGTACAAAGCCAACAAAAACAAAAGGTGCAAACATGACAGAGAGGGACAGGTCAGTTGGTTGTATTGTCATACAATCTACCAAAGATGGAGTGCAATTCATTATTACTTCACCCCAACATGTTTTTAAACTTCTGTTTTATGCATTTTTTAGCCACATAACATGAGTTAAATCCTATATTCTTATATTGTCCTGCTGAGTGCAACTCCTTTCCTCCTCCTCATTTAGGATCTCTATGGTCGATGTAAAATTTCCATTACGGCTCTGATCTTGATTTAGAGACAAGGTGACAACTGAATAGGAAGCAGACTTTATCAAGCTGCTTGACCTTCACCATTCAGCTGTGCGTCTAGAAGACTGCTGTTAAAAATTCTAAATACATGAGAACCTCTCTTCCTCCCCTTCAATTTTCCTGTCCTGCAGGGCTCGTGCTGTGATGACTGCTGCAAAATATTTTGGTGTTATAACTGTGTCTGGTGCCAGATGAATCGTGAGCTGAAGATCAGGGAAAACCAGCACCCTGCTGCCTCGACGGTGGTCACCACGCAGGTCGTCCGTGGATAAGATGCAACCGTTTTTGTTGTGTGTTGAGTGAATAGGACAGTTACCTTTTCAAACAGTATTAATTTTTCAGCACCACACAGTTTTGTCCTCAGCAATTTGTCTTTTATTTTAATTTAAGCTTGGATTTTATAGTTCTAGATTATATTTCAAAATGAGAAAATCTGAGTTCCGTTAGCATACTGGTTATTTATCATCTGGAAAACCTTTTAACTCTGTCCAATAAAATCTGTGTCATTTAACATGCTTGTTGTTATTCTAAACTTTTCAAGTTCAATTTAACCTGTATGAAAATAAATTATATAAAGACTTGGTGCATATGCAAAAACCAACTGATTCACATTCACAGATCCTTAAAACACAGAGTCGTGTCAGATCATGCACAGAAGCAGCACTTGGGCAATGTTTGGCCCCAGCAGGCTCCACTCCCTACAAATGATACATAAGTGATGTGCTACAAATTAATAATTAACCTGCTCGTCAGTGAGTACTGTTTTACTTTCCGGCTACATGTCAAGGCTACATGACAAATGATGGTTATCACACTATCAGTTTTATTATTAACAGCATCTTTATTTGCAATGAACTGGATTATTTGTTTTCTGCTCGAACCTGACTTGTAACACAGAGCAGAGCTGATTGAATCATACTTACAGTTTTTCACAGAAACAGGATGGGTGTTGGGATCGCTGTGACATATATGTGCTGCTTGACAACCGTCCGAGTAACTGTACTCCTCGCTACAAATCAACCCCCGAAACTAAGACTCCATTGATATAATAGTTTTCGAACTGAATTGAATTGACAGTTTTTGTTTGCTATCATGTGACAGCTTCTGTCTGAGTTTTGAGCATGTATTTTTTTTTCGGGGGTTGAAGAAATTATGTTATGTCTGATTAATACTTAAACCTGCACCATGGCGTGTTCTCAGTTTGCTTGTTACTTGATGTTTTTTTTATTAATAACTAAAAAAAAT
>NW_024582806.1:484129-491296 GCF_018398535.1 Haplochromis burtoni
ACGCGTTACTGCCCATCTCTGGCTGGGAGTATGCTTGTGCTGAGAGGTCCCTGCCTCCTAGTAATTGTGTATTTAACCAGTGGACAGGTACGTTTATATATAATACACTGCAACTTACACAATTACAACTGTAACTATATGAACAGTGTATTTCTTATGCACATTTTAGACCCGGAGGAAGAATTGCTGATGACCTGGTGTTTATTTAGGAACATTAGCACGTCCTCTCTTCCTCTTTGGCTCCATGCCTCTCATTAAGTCGCAAATACTGAGACTCATCTCTCGCACAAAATCCCCACCAAAAGCACAAATTCCACCAAAATTCAATCCCTTAGAAACCCTTGAATCAGGCATGGAGCAGTAACGTGTCGAATCAAGCGTCATTGATCACGTGTTTCAAGCCGGCCCTCACCACCCAACAGTTCAACGTCTGCGGAATTACGAACACGGATCAGCGCAGACACCTGGATCGTTCCTCTGCGTCGTACCGTCACCAGGTAAACTCCAGGTCTTTTTTTTTTTTTGTCTAAAACAAAGTGTCAGCAGACACATAAAACGCAAAAGAAATACATCTCTAAAAACCAAATATTCACTCGTTTATTTCCAGTTTGTCTGTGGCGGCTCCTGAATAGCAAGTTGTCGGTGAGTTAATCTGTAACACGAGTTAATCTGTAACTCTGCTCTTTGAAGTGCTTTTGTGTGCTTTTTAACCGTGCTTCGTATTTCTGTCTGGCGGTATTTACTTAGTACACCTTGTGTAACTTGGCCCAGTTGAGTGTTGTGGTGTGGACTGTTTTAATCATGATACTGGTGTCCGAGGTACCAGTGAGGGATCAAAACAGGAACTGCCTCATGAGGTTATGAGGATTCTGTGCATTATGATGTCCTCCTGCCACTTTTTCCTTCTGCATTAACCAGCGCATACTTTCTGTCCTTGTGATCAGTCTACCCCCATCTTCATTCTCTGTTTAAAAAAACAAAACAAAACCTTTTACTTGTGATTCTTTATCAGCTGAGCTTTCAGCGATGACTGCTCTCATATGTTGGACACTCTTTTCAGTCATTTGCTCGAACACAAGAAAATCTGCAGGTTTTTTTTTTGTATAAGCATGAAAATGGTGTGGGGGGGGGGAATCCCAACTTCAGTGCGACAAATGTTTTGGGAAAACCAAATTAAGTAAAAAAAAAAAATCAGCTTCTCTGGAACTCTCGTTTCAGCTGGGATAGGTAGGTTCATGTTAAAGCTTGATTTTTTTTGCCCAGGTAAACGTAGACTGAACTTGGTTTTTTTTTTTTAGACCAGTGTTAATGATGAAACAAACAATTACAGCTCCTTTATACCTACTGCATGAATACAATCTTTGCTTGGCAGTTTTCTTCCGCTGGTTTTCTTCCCACAGCTACGTAGGCACCAGGCTGACAGTAGGGACTCAAAAGTGGCTATTTTCCCATCTATGCCCACTGAGTCTTTCTATAGGAAAGAAACAACTACATACCAATAGTACACAGAGGTTAAATGAGTGGAAACACAAATTTTCCACTACAAAAGCAAACTGTGTGTTTTTTCAAGAAAGGAAAAAACGTTTAAGATGTTTTGGAAATGCAGTTCTGTGGTTTTTAAACGGTCACGTGCAATTTCTGTGCCAAAAAGACCGCTGTAGGGCCTTAAACGCAGGAGTAATACTCCGCTGAACATGTTACAGAAGCAACACTGCAGATAGTTATGTTCAAACCAGTCTTTCTCTGAAGCAGGTCGAACAGGTGAGATGCAGGATGGGGGGAGTCTCTTGTGATCGGGATGTATAGATGTCTGCAACAGAAGGGTGTGTGCAGCTGATTATCTTCAAATTAGTTCATAGTCTGGATTGGGTTTCTCCTTACAGATGAGCTTTAACCTTTCTCTACGTGGCTCTTGTTTTTTCTGTCTATTTTCTTCAGGAATGGCCTACCAGCAGCCCACACAGGTGGTGACAGTCACGGGCGGTAATCAACACCTGGGGAACTGGAGCACCGGCCTCTGTGATTGCTGTGCTGATGTGGGCACCTGTAAGTTAACCCAGCAAACTCTATGAACAGCAGTGATGTATATGAACACAGATATTTCACTTGTATATATTTTTCTTCGAGGTTGCTGTGCATATTGGTGTTTCCCCTGCATGCAGTGTCAGACAGCCAGTAAACATGGATGGTGCTGTGGCATGCCACTGCTGGACGTTTTCTGCGTGGTGTCCTGCTTACTTCGCAAGTCCATCAGAGCGCACTACAACATTCCTGTAAGTGTGAGAGTGGAGGATGGATAAAGTTATTGTAGCTAGCTAAAATTAAACTAAAAACTAAAATGAAGAGTGAAAACTATTTTATTTAACTTCAGTAAATTATTTAGTATCATATTTTTTTGTATACCTGTAAAAACCCAACTTGTTACCCTCTTCTTTCTCTAGTGCACCTAAACTTTAAGTATTTGTATGTAAATATAATTACAGTGTCATATAAATAAAAACGATCTAAATTCCATTTAATTACACGAGTTACAACATTAACTCTGCTGATCGATCCCGTTACTCTCTCCTCTTCTTCCTCTTCCTGTTCTCTGTCCTGCAGGGCTCGTGCTGTGATGACTGCTGCAAAATACTTTGGTGTTACCCGTGTGTTTGGTGCCAGATGAATCGTGAGCTGAAGATCAGGGAAAACCAGCACCCTGCCACCTCGACGGTGGTCACCACGCAGGTGTTCCGTGAATAAGATGCAGCCATTTGAGCTGTGAATATGACAAAGTTATTAATTACAATTTTACAATGATGAAACGCATAGGAAAATATTACTTGTTTCTGCAGCACGAGGTGAAAATAGAAAATTTTGTCTCGTGCGGTTCATGCTCTGCAATATGTAATTGATTTATAGAATAAAGTCTGTTTTTTTTTTAAACTTTAGATTACATTTTTAACATCAGATGTTTTGAGTTTTGTTAGCATACTGATGTATATCATCAGGAAATATATATGTATTTTTTTAACCTTGTCCAATACAATCGATATCATTTAACATGCTTACTCTTATACCAATTGTGTCTAAGTTGAGTTTAACTTGTGCTAAAATAAAGACTATTCATATCCACCCACTATATGAAGGATTGTTGTACTACACATTCCTTGAAATCTTCCACCAATTTCTCAACACTTCAAAGACACAACTCATTTAACAAATTTCAAATAAAATAGCCCACACTCCTGGAAACTGTCGTCGAAATTCTTGAAATTTGTTATATTGGTAATCATACGCGACACCACTCCCAAGTCCACCATCATCAGGCATTTCTTTTTTACACCTGATTGGATCTCTGTGTCCTTGTGGCTCATCCGGAATGCGTACTCCTTGACACTTGACTAGTAAATGTTTCACGCATTGTCCCGTTGTTGTTTCAGTCTGCAGTTAACGTTTCGATGTTTGGGGATTTAACACTCACTCCACCACTGCTTGAACAGACACGTTCTGGCTTTGTGTCCCTTTTGTCCACATCTGCAGTTCACACATGTGGACTAAGGGGAATACACATGTCTGTGTTCCCTGCTCCTGAATCAAGTGTATTTTCTCACTTGGGTTTTTAGCCCAAAGATTGTTCTTGAACACATACGTTTAAAATACATTCATATTTCTGTACTGTCTTCTTTGACAGTGCATTTTGACTAGTGACCGGCCCACCATGGTATTATAGGAAAAGTCATAAAGCCTTATTAGAAATTTAAACCTACATCATCTTCGATATTCTAGTATTATAAACAGTACTTAGCAAAAATATAAATCAACATAATTTATAATTACATATACCTAACTAATAGGGTTACCAACTACCAGAAAAAAAGACAAGAAAAAAAAATACAGCTGATGTGACACCCAACCACGGCGGACTCATCAAAGATCTTGTGCGAAATATTGTCGTGCAAGGCGAAGGTGTTATGGGGTTCGGCGGTTGTGGTTACCACTCTAGACTGCACTCTGGGTCTGACTAGGATCACACTAAAAGCTAGCGCGCTTTTAGGAATTCCAAGTGTGGATGAGCTAAAGTGACATGTGTTCAAGCCCCTCGACCAACTACGCCTGTACACAACGGACTACTGAACAGTTTTAGCCACATACACAGTATCACAGGATAACAGCATGAGAGGACTGATCAACGTTGTTGGGACTCACTGTGGTGTAAACAGTGTATTGCAGTGTCTGTACGTCACCGACGAATTTAAGATTACGCTGACAGGCGTTGGCTGTGGATCTCATTGTGATGGCGATGACGGCCATAGGGCCGGCAATGGCACTGTGTTGAATGAACTGAAGAGCGTCTTACGGGAGATGGACCCGTGATCCATCTAGCGACCAACGTGATCATATATGTTGAGGAAAACAAGTCAAACAAGCTACCGGACTACCTGGATGAATACTTTGAATCCTTTAGAGCACAGGTGTCGAACTCCAGGCCTCAAGGGCCAGTGTCCTGGAGGTTTTAGATGTGTTCTTGATCCAACACAGCTGATTTAAATGGCTAAATTACCTCCTCAACATGTCTTGATGTTCTCCAGAGGACTGGACCTTAATCTTGTAAATGGCTATAAATTGATTTGTAAAGTAGCAATTGTGTATTTTGTTCACCTTGTATATATTGTTCACTGCAGCAGCCTAGTAAGCGTGAGAAGCCATTTTTGTTGATCCAGTTTTCTCCTGTTTTTCGTTTAGAAAGTTAGGTAAGTGAATTTTCTTTTGGTTGGTTTTTATTTGTGTAGGAAAGCATAGGGACCATTAGGGAGTTTTGTTTGTTATTTTTGGCACTGCTCACTGCTGAAGCAAATAAATGGATGCTTAGCACTTTAAAAGAAACAACTGTTCGTGTTCTTTCTTGGGTAGTGTGTGAATGGGGGCAATTTCTTGTTGCGTTCAATGCACGCCTACACTAAGAACGTAACATGACATTTTCATAAACTGCGTGTAGGGTCATTTGTTTCCTTGCCATTTTTGGTTCGTCGTAAGGACTATGGCGCGGCGAACAGCTGTGGCTTTGGTATTCGGGTACCTCATCTCGAGGTTGTTCTGTGGGCTGATCACCTGTGTTCTTTATAGTAATGGCACACATCTTTCTCATGTAGTGTATGTTCACAGACACATTAGGCCAGGGCTCAGAGTTAAAAGGTAGCTGTGAGCTCGCTTCGTTCGTTTCGTTTGGGTCGAGAATTTCCGCTTCCCTAGGCTTGGCGGTGGAAAGCAGATGTGAGCATGTTTCCCTCGTTTCGTTTAGGGCTGTTTTGGTGGGCTTTGGGTTAGGGCAGAGGTCAGCAACCTTTAACACCCAAAGAGCCATTTGGACCCGGTTTCCACGCAAAAGAAAACACTGGGAGCTGCAAATACTTTTTCCATCCATCCATCTTCATCCGCTTTATCTGGGGCTGGGTTGCGGGGGCAGCAGCCTAAGCAGAGAAGCCCAGACCTCCCTCTCCCCAGCCACCTCCTCCAAGGCGTTCCCAGACCAGCCGAGAGATATAATCTCTCCAGCGTGTCCTGGGTCCGCCCCAGGGCCTCCTCCCGGTGGGACATGCCCGGAACACCTCACCCAGGAGGCGCCCAGGAGGCATCCTTGTCAGATGCCCGAACCACCTCAGCTGGCTCCTTTCGATGTGGAGGAGCAGCAGCTGTACTATGAGTGCTCCGACCTGGAGCAAAATTCTCCCAACCAAGAACCATAATTCTCCCAACCTAGAAGCATAATTCTCCCAACCCAGAGCACAATTGGCCCAACCTAAAACACAAGATCCCCCGACCTGGAGCACAATTTTCCATACCTAGAGCACAATTCTCTCGAATTGGAGCACAACTCTCAGTAAAGTACAGAGACAGATTGCGTCCGCATGCAAAGAGACGTTACTTGCAGCAAATAGCATGCATTGGAAATGTGGACTGTATGAAATACGGCCGTGGAGTAGAAACCCTGAAGACCTACCGATATTGACGTAGCATGATATATTTCCGTACCTTGTCTGTGGAGTCAGTGCGTAGAAGGTGAACCAGTTTTACAATTATACATTTCTGGAGGGACACATCCAATTCACTAAATATTGGGTACATAATTTGTGAGTCAGCTAAGTGTGAGGTAATCAGGTAAGTCAGCTTGAGTACTGCAAGTAAAATGCGTTTGATTTCCCCCCCGAACATTCAAATTAGTGCAAGCATATATTCATTCATGAGGGGGAAATTACAGTGAGAACACGTGGAGGCTCTGTTAGAGGGATAACATAGTGAGTTCAGTGCATTGATGTTAAATTGTCCTGAAGGATTTAGTTATTCTATATGGTTAAAGAAATTGCAATGATTTATTGTTTATTATAAATAATCCTAATTATATATCTTGTTTCCATGTTTGTGTCCTGTGTCACTAAAAATACATTTTATTTTATTTTTATACATTGATTAATGACCTGCAGAATCTCCTTATCATATTACGTGTCCATAATTGTCACTTAAAGTCAAACTTTATGCTTTCTCCATCTTGAAAGTGATGGCATCCTTGCATTACATACTTTAGGTTCATTCTCTGCAGGCAGGTTTCTGAAAGAAAACAGGCAGATTTGGAATATAACATGCAGCGTTCTATAGTTGGATACATAAAAAAAATGAAAAATTACATGTATGTGCTAACTTTCTAAACACTTTGTTACATTTATGATAAATGGATTAAAAAGTAGATAAAACACATTTATGTCGGCCTTGGCTCATTAAAAACCTTGTCTTTAAATTAACTTTGTCTGGTAATAAACCAGTCCTCATAAAGGAACAGTGCTCTTTAATGAATTCAGCACAGACTTTACATCGTAGAAGTAACAGGGAGACACAACAAGTTATCAGTTAGCCATCTAACCATACTCTAACTCTAAAACTTTACCAACTCCACTTTACTCTCATTTCACGACACCACCCTCTAGTGGTGCAATATGGTACGATCATTACAGGACACAACACACTCTCAAAGACAGAATGAACCAGCATTGCAGCCATGTGTCTTGTGAGCGTCACAGGGAAGGTTGAAGCCGCCCACTGCACCTGTAATGCCGGAGTCGTGGAGACCTGCACCCATGTCACTGCTCTTTTCTTTACAGTTTTTTCTGAATGCTTAAACCCTAACTGTGATTC
>NW_024582807.1:0-40119 GCF_018398535.1 Haplochromis burtoni
CAAAGGCCAGGGTAAAGAGGTGGGTTTTCAAGAGTGACTTAAAAACAGATAAAGAACTGGCCTGTCTAATCTCTAAAGGAAGCTCGTTCCACAGTTTGGATATTAAAAGTAGCTGTAGTAGTAGTAGCCATTGTTGTAAACTGGAATTGGCTTGGCCAATCTGGGATATGGTTTTTCAATTTTGTTGTCTGTGTGGAAAATCGGGAGAAATTCGGGAGAATGGTGGCTCCGGGAGATTTCCGGGAGGGGCACTGAAATTCGGGATTTTCCTGGGAAAATCAGGAGGGTTGGCATGTATGGCATTGGCATATTCACTGTGTTTACGTTATGCTAACCATAGCTATGCAGCTAGCCACCACATAGCACATCATTATATACCAGCTAGTCCAACTTCAGTAACCCTACAAACATCAACTGTTTAGTTTCCTGTCTTCATTTGTGTTGGAAGTGATAGCAGAGCTGTATGTCTTCATTTTTTAAGAAATCCCTCAATCACAACATGGCATATTATGTTTAGGTGGAAACTAGTGAGCTAACTTCCTGCTAACTTCTAGCTCGTTAAATTTAATAAATTCTGCTTTTGTGGATGCCTGGATGTTAAACTTAATTGTTACACCTGGTAGCGCAGACACACGGATCATTTTATTGCAGATGAAAGGATTTAGACAGTTTGTAATTCTCAGTGATGCTGCAGTGTTCGTTTGACTTTGGGACCTGAAGAAGAGTTTGGAATCAGCTATTGACATCAGACTTAAAGACCGGATAGAGGCAGGGTACACCCTTAAAATGTTGTTCTCCCTTTTTCATAAATATGTATTCATTTATTTAGATTTATTTTGATTGTTTGAAAGGAAAAGTCTCAAACAATATGATATACTTGGCTTTTATGGGTTGAAATCACTGATTATCACTGATGAAATATTAACAAACTTTTCATTTCGGAAGGAATTTGTCAGCTTTCAACCTTTCGAACATGAACCAGATACAGGTTAGGATTTATGGAAAGTGGAATATGGATTATGAATAGGTAATACGAGGACTGAATGTTCTGTTTATAAATGTTCCTCGTGTAGTAATAAAATCCCCATTTGCTCCAGCCAAAAGCTTTGCAAGGCTTTTGCAAAAGTACTCTTTGCTTTTCAGTGTTTTGCTACTGATCCATGAAGGCTCATATGAAGTTTTACTTCAGCTTGTAGTGAAGAAAAGACCTGTAATAGTTTCTAATGAACACTAATCAAAGAACAAAACAGTCAGTGAAACACTTCACTATATTTGGACTTAAACCAAAGAATATTAATTGATCAGAAGCATTTTTAGTGAGCTGTTTCTCTGCTGGATAAGAAGAGGGGTGTATAAAAAATGCAAACAAAAGAGAAGGAAAAAGACAAGAAAAAATATTGGTAAAAGCAAAACTGACAAGTGGAATGTTGCACATTTTCTTTAATCACGCTTGCAAATGGTGTCTTGCTCCTGAGTGGATAAACTGATTCACCAAAATAACAAAATGCATCCTGTACCTAAATTAAAATAGAGGGTCACAAAGGTGACTAAACAAGATTTGCAGGATTTTTTCTTTCAATTCAATCCACACTTTCACTATTTTGTGCTGCAGGCAGGAAGCACTTGTCCTTATAGCAGTGGAGCAGTGCACTGCAGAGAATTCAGATCATTTTCTCTCTTTCAGTTTAAAGTGTCCAAAGTATACAGAATACAAAAACATAACAAATGTTTAAGCACAAAGACACTGGTCTGCACACAATAACGAGAAAATGGAACATTAATGCATCGTATTTAAGAGGCAGCAGTGCTCACTTGTGCCTCTTATTCAATAATGTATAATTCCCATTTTATTAATTCTCGGACTCAGCAACATAAGCATGTGGGAGTGCTTCATTCGGACACCCTGGCTCTCTCCCTTTGTACAATAATTGTTTGTTCTGGTTGAGTGAGCCCGTGTATCTCCCACCAACAACGCTAAACACAATTTCCCCCAGGAGCAGACTTTACCGAGAGAAATCTGTGCAGTCCATTTCCCAGTAAAGGGCAAATTGACTAGGAAAAAAAAAACAGGGTCCTCCAAATTGAGCACGTTCGAGTTTTAGGCATTTTGTATCATTCATATCCCTAAAGGACAATTCAAGGTTATATTTTTAATTACATTCTGGTTTTACACCATTCACGGCTCCCTGACTTAACCTTGACCGTGCCCTTGTGTTAATCGTGCATACACTTAGCATTTTTCAACAATTTCCTAAAAAAAATAAAAATAAGAATGATAAACAGGAATACCGGGAGGGCTGAGTGAGTTCATGCACAAATCCATAGGTGGATATGAATGTATGTATGGGTATAAGCGCTGTAATGCGAACACGTTTGCGTGTGTCCATCACTGCTCTGCAGCAGGTGGTCGGTCCTGGTGGGAAGCTGAAGAGGGAAGCAATCCAAAAGCCCCTATGTAATTGAAATATCCCTGTGGTGTATAGATGTCTGAGAAGAGGAATGACAAATCAATAATGTTCGTTATTAAGTTGCTTTTTCTCTCTCTCTCTCTCTCTCTCCATTTTTGTGGGTTGGGGGGTGAGTTAAAAAAAAATTGCTCCCTGTCAGGTGCGTTTGCATCTTGCAGGGTTCAATTTATCTAAGGCCTAAAAAAATATAGAAATAAATAAAAAATAAAGAAATTGCTGCCTCCCTGTTGCCTTGAGCTTGGAGAAATAAACAGTCAATATTTGCTCCTGGGGACCTGCAAGAGGACGCGCACATAAATCACCCAGCATGCACCTGTCCAAAGAATCAGCCACAGAGTCCTGTGTCATCGCGTTTAGGATCACGCTGCTGCTGAGGCTCCCCTTCATCTTTGAATGAATGTGCCAGGGGGCAAACCGAGCTGCTGTGGCACTCCTGGTCGAAGGGACAAAAGATGAAAATTACTTTTCCATCATTTCCTGTTGTGCTTCCACCGCTGCCCGTTTAGACGTGCACAGCGACGAAGATCACAAACGACTGTCTTTACACTGCTTTATCCTGCACTGCTCTTCTTTTTTACGTTTATTTTTGTTGTTGTTGGGGTTTTTGTTGCAGTAGTTTCTCCGGCAGTCATGCTGTGAAATGTTTTGTGAAACACTTTACAGCTTCAGCTTTTAAAAAAATGGCGAGAGCATTTGCTAATTTGTTGCTCTAATAAAATTATTTACAAGCTTTCTAGGATTTATTTACAGCTGGCATCTTGGTGCAAACATTGTCTGTGTTAACGGAGGTCTAAAACGTGCTTCTAACCATCCAGCTCCAAATCCAGCGGGGAAAATGACTCTGGATATATAACCATTGCCCTTTTCTGAGACAAATAAAACCTGTCCACAAATACAACAGGAGTCGCGCATCACATCCTGTGTCGCATTGGAGGCTGGTGTGCTTGGATGAGCCTCTAGCTGCTGTCATTAGAGGGAAATGGGTCTAAATGAGCACTTCTACAAAACTGATAGACTCCCACTGACCAGAGCAATCCTCCTGACACAAAAGGAGTGTGTATACAATTCCTCTAATAACTTGGCGTTTGCAGGCATTTTGCCCATTTTAATGACACAGTTTACTATCAGTATCCATGTAAATGTTTCGTGTACATAATTAAAGACTTTGTGTGAAATATGCAGTGAAACCATGGAAATATGCTACTGCCAAGCACGAGTAATGCCTTCGAAACCTACCATTTGTCTCTGAGTCTAATTGTTTTATCGGTGGGATATTCATTGGAGTGAAATATGGACAGAAGGTTGGCAGGAAAAAAAACAAATAAAATGGAGATTCATATTGGATAATGGCCTCCTCTCGCTTTTCCTGTCTGCCAGTCAGACTGTCTGTCTGCTTTTTCTTTTGTCCGGCACACAAACACACACATCTAGTTTTTCACAAACACTTTCAGGGGTCCTGGCAATCTGTTCAGTCATTCCCTTCTGCAGGTCTTCAGATGGCTCTCTGAGGCCTAATTATCAGTGACAGAGGACTTTACCCAGTTGAACAAATGACTGAAGAACCATCCCTGCTTCTCTGCAGTGAGCAGCAGGAGGTTTAGATGTAACCCTCCTAATAGTTTGTGCCTAATAGTTAAGCGCTACTAATCATCCTTGGCCGTGAAGTGATAAAAGGACAGAGGGATAAGGGCATAAATTAGAATGAGGAGACATAATGTTCAGTGAAATCTTTAAAAAAATATATAAGGGTACTGCAGATGGACATCTTCCGGCACTGTGGCATTATACAGATCAATCCCAAGCAAGCACTGAAAAGCATGGCAGAAATCATGTTAGGATGGCTTTTCAGGACCATGGGAATCATTCTGAATTTGGTACTGTCAGACATTATGCATGATATCTTATTCAAACTAAACGCAGCAAATGTCTTTGATTGTAAATTGCTTCTATTTTTTGCATCAGTTGTCTGGCTTTTACAATATATGAAAATTCATACCCCCTTATGCAAGCATAGTTTTCTTCTTATTTCAGACGAAGGGCTTCCATCTTCCTAAGAAAGAAGACGTGAGCACCAATTTACAGCATGAGCGGATAAAAAAAAGTATAGCTTTGCATCATCAAGAGGTCTGTTCTAAAGTCTACCTGTCACAACAGCCATTTAAAAAACATAGAGACGGGAATAATGGAAATCTCTGTGAAGCACGAATCTTGTAAAAACACAGAAACACAGTGAAAAGGATCCGAGATAAGCACTGATCGAAGTCTAGTTTTCAAACCTTTGCTCTCGTGTTTCTCTTCCTTTTGTGCAACTTTGCGATACTGATTCTAATTTATTCATATGGTGAAGGTTGTGCAGCGCTGCAGAATTAGGAAGACTGGAAGCTGTGAATTGCATTTATCAGCCGAAGGAGTTAACGACATGCCAGGTGGGATGATATGAAAGCCTTGCTTGAACAGTGAAAGCGGGAATGCAAAGTTAATCTAAAAGCAGTGGGAGATGCACGCTTCAGTAAATGATAGGACAAGAGGGAGGCAGCTTATATTCCATGCAAAGCGTAGCTTTTCTGCAGAGATCTTAATGAAAACCTGCAATGAACATTGTCATCTTGATGTCCCCTGTTGTGCTCTGCTGCCTCTCCCTAGATAACTCATGGAAAACCTCTTGTCAATGCTTTATTGAACTTAAAGATAAGGCAGCTGCTAATGCTGTCATTCTGCCAAAATCCGCAGCTCACAGTGTCTCAGCACTTATCAGCTAATTTGTGGATTTCATATAAGGGGAGCGGGAGCTGCACAAAAACCAAAGAAGATTATGGATGCATGACCTATGATATGTCCCCTAGTTTTTCTATTTGCTCTATCATTTGAATTGGTGGTGTTTAAAATCCAACCAACATGCTAATTATCGACCCAAAGAAGTGTGAATGCTTTCGGCTACAATGATTACTGTTGTTAAGTACCTGGAAGTTTGGTTCTTTCAGCATTGTTAACAGTTTTGTGAAACTAATGCTTTGCAAATCTGGTAATGTCGTAAAAAGGGAAAGACGAGACGTGTAGTGTTCTTTTAAATATAGAATTTATGTCTATAGTGCCAATTCAGACAGCTGTCATGGAAAACCAAAAACACACAGTGCACATGCCAAGTTCTAACAATTCATACAGCAAATGTAAACAGTAAGTACCATGTAGTATCAGTCCATCAGCTGTCACTCTGCCTCAGCACCAGGGGAAGTGAAAGTTTTGCTCAGGATTCAAATTGCTCTAAATGTTCCATTTCTACCAGTTTTGTTTCATTCTTGGCGCTGGTGATGTCATTGAGGGAGGATATCTTTAAGCTGAGTCCACACTGTAAGTGACTTGGCAACCATATAAAATGAATGACCTTGGAAACATGGAAAACCACAGAAACAAAATATCCACTGGTGACACAGAGTGGGCAAAACATGAGACAAAGATGCCTCAACTTTCTGGTGAGCAACTGGAACAACTTCCAATGAGAGTGCAAGATTGACATCTGAACTGGTTATGAATACATTAGTGGGTTACCTAGGAAACCAAGCCTGAATTGTCCATCATCTCGCCCTTCCAATATTCGGTCTGGGAGGGGCAGCCAATCAGAAGAAAGTCTGCTTCAAAGAAGGGAAGATTAATTAATTTTCCCACACGGCTGTTGTGGAGCAAAAAAACATAAATACATATCCTTATCCTCCTTATCCTCCTTATATAAATTCAATATGAGTTGAATAAGGATTATTTGGAACCATCAGTACAAGGATAGAAATGAGTCCCAAAATAAAGCATTATTTATTATTACAGGTGATTAAAAGTAGTCTTCTGTAATGAGCTAATGCTTTTTTTCATCTTGTAATCGGAGAATCCTTTATCTCTATTCCTTAAAACAAAATTGGCATGAAAATCATCTCAGACATGTCTTTCATGCCTCTTACTCACTGAAAATGACCCTATTTTAACACGAAATTCAGAGAATAAGTCAAACGTTCATCTCCATGTGCATCCCACTCTGCACAGTTCTTAAAACAGAGCATGTTCTCTGCCCTACTGACTTGTAAAAGCAGGCGCTGTGTAAGTGGAAAGAAGATGGGATTTCATTATGTGGCCAGTCATTTGTTTCTGCTACTCATGGACTGACTGCTGGTGCGCCGCACAGCTGTGGGCTGAATTAAAAGCCCAATCACACTACAACCGACAGAGGTCAAGTTCAGCACACTAGCAAGAAAGCTTTGCATGTGTCAGAGCGATGCAGATGCTCTGCTGTCTTTAGCACTCACTGTCAATCATACATCCCTTGTAGCTATTCCTTCATTGCTCTCCACACACACACATAAATTCCTCTGTGCCATAACAGTGTGAATATTTCCTATTGGCAAAGTGAAGCCTAGTAGCAAACGCACACTTATGTCCCCCACCGAGATCTATGTGTCGCATATAATTACTGATTTCTGTGTAAACTAATGGATTTATGGTTCACGTATGGAGGCCTTGTTATCCAGTGACAGCCTGACTGGCAGCCTGGCCAGTAAGCATGTAAAAAAGCACGCTGTGAAGCTTTTTGACAGAATAAATTATATATTTTTTTAAAACACAAACCTATGCGATGTCGGAAAGAAATGTCAGGAGCTACAAACAACACTCAGAGAGGATGATTGTCTTCTTAAGAGCAGTGGTATTTTTATATTTTACCCAGCATTTAAGTTCATGAACTGAAACAGCCCCGGGGCTCATGAGCTGCTCTGTTGCAGGCCTGTTAATTACCTGTTTTTGCAGTAAAGAAAACCTTTAGTGTAGATGTCTTAGAAATTGTACCACTATATGAACTGTGACACTTGTGGGTTTTCAAAGTGAATGCAATATGAAATACTGAAGTTGGTGCTGGTCTTTTTTAAGCTGTTTCCAGGAGACCACACGATAAAAACCTCTTTGATTGGTTGCTCTCGTGATTTATTTGTGCAAATCTACAACAACAACAAAAAGCAATTTCTGTTTTAATGTAATATTCTTTAAGCAGCAGAGCACGGCGTGAAGCTAACTTAACCTTTTAAATTTTGTTGAGGACGTCAGGGTCATCGGGGTTTGCTGCTTGGCAAATTAACTGCGCTCAGAGTGTGAATCTGCAGCACTTCTGGTGAGTGCCGAGTTTTAAAATCCTCATAACTGAAAATAAAATCTTGTCAAATGGGAGTAAGAAAATTAATTATCATTCCTTTCCAGCAAGCACTGTTTTCCATCCTGTGAGCCACTGACGGCACCAAGTAAAGGAAATAGAGAAGCAGAGCCCTCCTGTCTGATGCTAACAGACACTTTACCCTGCACAAACAGGACATTTGACCTCGCTAATGGAAAACAAAATATGCAGAGTGTAATTTGCTTCAGCAACCCCTAAAAAGTACACAAAAACATTTATTACAATTTATTGGAGCAGGAATCATAAAGTTATTGCGTGCACTTTACAGGAAATCTGCTTGACTCGTCACTGAAATGCTTGGAGTTGATAGTAGAGGAAACAAGAATGTTAATTTTGTTGTCCAATTTCATATTTGTGACAGTGCATTAAATTAAAGGGGGTTTAAAGGGAGACAAAGAAGCAGAGCCCCCCTGCTTATGATGTATGATGCTCAAGAACACTTTACCCTGCAAAACAAATACATTTGACATCAATAATGGAAAATGAAATGCACCAAGTTTCATTTGCTTCAACTACTAACAAAAAAGTAAACAAAACAGATAAGTAGCTCATAATTTCCCAGAAACATACAGTGTATGAAGAACAACTTGCACCTTCACAGTGGATTTTTATAAATGCCTATGCTCCCTCCTACAGTTTCTACATTTATATGTATTTTCCCTGTCAGGCTAACTCAGCTTTTGACCTTAAACCCCCACTCTTCTTTTATTGTTTCTGTACATGAGCCACTGAGAAAGCGATGCTTAACTGCCAGATAATTCGCAACACTTTAACTCTGTTCGCTGCATTAGGAGTCATAGTTTGGCTTCGCCTGTGAGCTGTTTTTCAGGCTTGTAACCCACACACACGCATGCCTGCATTTGCTGTGCAACTCATCTTGTGCAACTGACTACAGCATGGGAGTTGTCTGATCATACCACTAGAGGCCAGTGCAATGGAAACTATAAATAGGCTTTTTGGCTGCATAGCAGTCACCAAACAGATTTCTAGTGACTGAAAGTGAAACTTTGAGGTTCCTGCTTTGCTCACACACACCTGAAACCAACAAATGAAAGTCATTCGGATGTGTTTTCACTGCAGCATGGAAAAGTGTCAAGTTTCACAAAAGGAAACCTGCTTTATGAGAACAAACTGTGCTTCACCACACCAATTTGTGCCCCCCCCCCCCCCTCCCTTTTTAACATGTATAACAATTTATTGGAGAAGGAATCAGAAGTTATTGCATGCACTTTAGAGGAAAATCTGCTCGACTCATCACTGAAATGCTTGAAGCTGATAGTGGTGGAAACAAGAATGCTAATTTCGTAGAGCCGTGCAACGCTGAGAGTTGAAAGAAATGTTTTATGTTGCTGCAATTTTGTATTTCGACCATTTCTGTTTGAAACCCACACTTTCTGTTTGAGGCTAGATTAAATCAACTATCATGTCACACTTATCTGTTTCAGTTTTCACAGTGTAATTCATTGCGTGGATTTGCTAATCATAGTGTGGGAGCTTGCTTTTATTTTGTGTAGCCTTTGATATCCCATTCTGAGTTCCAACACAGAAAGACTTTTATATCAATCGGTAACAAAGTGGAATGGAGTAAGGAGACATATGCATTTGATATTGCACACTCAGTTATTATCAGAAATATTTATTAGAATATGTTGAGCTTCTTTTAAAAATGTTCCTTCTGCTGTACCATTGTGCTAAGAACACAAAACTATAGTTTATTTTCAATGTTGGTAAAATTATAGTACCAGGGAGTTATGAAAGTTATGGTATTGAACCCTTTCTGTCAGATTGGTTCCTACAGTGGGTGTGCTCAGTGCATTTATGCATGTAGATGAATTTCAAACTGATCATCAGAGTGTGGAAGAAAGGCGGCATGGTTGTTGGTGCGAGATAGGCTGGTCTGAGTATTTCAGAAACGGCTGGTCTGCTGGGATGTTCACACACAACCATCTCTAGGGTTTACAGAGAATGGTGCCAAAAAGAAAATATCAAGTGAGCAGCAGAAAATGCCTTGTTGATCTCAGAACAAACCAACTGTTCTCTGAACGCACAAGACATTGAATTTTGAAGCAGATGGGCTACAGCAGCAGAAGACCACACTGGGTCCCCTCTTGTCAGCTAAGAACAGAAAACTTATTCACAAAAAAAAACACGCTCATGAAAACTTGAAGGCTTTAAAAACACCACCTGGCCTGATGAGTCTCAATTTTTGTTACAACATTCAGAGGGTAGGGACAGAATTTTGTGTAAACAACATGAAAATATGGATCCATCCTGTCTGCTATCATCGGTTCAGGCTGCTGCTGGTAGTATAATGGCGTGGGAGACGTTTTCTTGGTACACTCTGTCCCCCTTAGTACCAACAGAGGATCGTTAAAATGCCACAGCCTACTGGAGTATTGTCCCTGACCATGTCCATCTCTGTATGATCACAGTGTACCCATCTTCTGATGGCTATTTCCAGCAGAATAACACATAATGCCATATTCACATCATGGATGTGCAGCTACAAATCTGCAGCAACTGTATGATGCTATAATGTCAATAACATCTCCCCTATTTCAATGAATTTCTTGGGCTTTTTTGCTTTTTATTAGAGAAATCAGTGATGAGGGACAGGAAAGCACAGAGCAAGGCAGTGAGGAGATTCAGCAAAGAGTCTTGGATTGGAATTAAACACAGGCTGCTGGATTTAGCCTTGCAGTATATAGTCACCTGCTTAAATTGTGAGCTAAACCAAAGATCTCAGAGGAATGTTTCCACTACCTGTGCCATATTGAATATAGACCGTTCTGAAGGTAAAAGGGAACTCCAACCCAGTACAAACAAAGTGTACCTAATAAAGTGTCTAACGAGTATATAGACCAATGCTCCATCCTGTGTTTTCTATTGACATCTTCTGGAGCTTCTGATGAAGTTAGTTTTGTAAGTACCTAAGATTATTTCATCTAACTGTTCAACGAATTGTTAGTATAGTTTTTTCCATTAACAATATGCTTTGATCCATGCTTAAGTTTTAATTTATAAAGAACTCTGTTGAATTTCTTCTGCTGTGTCAATAAATTATTAATAAATTATCGACATCAGTGTTTTTAATTTTGATTCATATCTCCCCTAAATAAAAACAATGCATTTAAGAGACACTTTGTGGTTCAGCAAAAGGAGTAGAACCTGAAAATTACTGAAAATCTTGAAAATAAATCTTGAAAGTTGAACACTAAATGTTGCTCTTCTTCTTCATGCGCTAATAAGGTCTCTTTTATCCCACTGTGTCTTGTCTCCTTAATGGCAAATAATTGTCCTTGAACTTTCTATCATTATTATTGTTATTATTATTTCATAGTATTGTTCTGTTTATTTTTATCCTGCTGCTAAACTAATTTCCCCTTGTGGGACAATAAAGAAATTGAATTGAATTGAATTGAAAAACACCATCTGTGGGCCTTGTTAAAACACCTTTTTCACAGCAGTTAAAATCCAAGGCCAAAGGTGGATGAACATGGCTGCACAGCTATGTTGAGTGAAAGCCAGAAGCATGACATCGCTGAAAAGGAGTGAAAAATGTCAGCTCACTCAGGCTTTTACAGAGTATTTCAAGCTCAATGCTGCGACAGTAAGTGTTGCAAGCAATTTTGCAATCTTGGTTATCAACACCTAAATATGATTAATACTATAAAAAAAAGAGTGCATGTGGAGTATTTTGCAACATCTGCACATTACAGGCTCTGGTTTAATGTGGTTGTGAAAAATGTTCGGGATTTATTCATCCAGGTGGTGATGAGAGGATGCCCTCACTTCCTGTGAAGCAGATTTCAATCTTTCTACCAACTCGAGCGTTTCCACCAAGTCATTATTCATGATTATATTAAATTTTATTTTTACATGTGACATTAACTGTGTAGTTTTGCATATCAAAATACATTGGCAAACCTGATTATATTCTGTGCTTTCAGAAGTGAGCAGAAGCTGAATATGGGGTGTATAAAAATAAATTAGTAATGGCCCTCTCTATACTGTGAGGCACTTTTTTGTCAGGCTACTTGAATCTCTTTTGCAAGGCAGATGGACACCAGTGGGCTGGAAGTCTTAAAGCCTGGTTAGGACTTCACTGCTCTAACCTTTATGAAAATGTCAAGATTATTCACAGAGGGAACCCAAGCTGAATAAATGACTATGAAAGATATATTTTCCTGACCTTAAACCTGTAAGGTAAACAGAAACAAAGGTGGTGGGATTGGCGACTGGCAGCACAATCCTGTCAAGGTTTCAGTCAAATACTTGAAATATACAGATTCCATTTAAAATTTCATGATGTTTAACAGACTCTTTAACAATAAGAAACCCATTTTTATAATTTACTGTAGCTGTGGCTGTCTATGGTATGTATTAGCACGGTAGCATGGTGGTTAGCACTGTTGCCACACCGCAAGAAGGTCCTCAGTTCAATTCCACCATCAGGCCGGGGTCTTTCTGTGTGGATTTTGCATGTTCTCCCCATATTTGCACGTGTTCCCTCCGGGTTCTCTGGTTTCCTCTACCCGTCCAAAGACATGCAGTTTGTAGGGATAGGTTAATTGATTCATCCAAATTGCCCATAGGTGTGAATGTGAGCGCGAATGGTTGTGTGTTAGCTCTGCGACAGGCTGGCGACCTGTCCAGGGTGTACCCCACCTCTTGCCCTATCACAGCTGGGATAGGCTCCAGCGCCCCCCACGACCCTGAAAAGGATCAGCAGAAGCAGATGGATGTGACTGTATACGGTATATCTTAAAACAGCGAATAGAACAACAACAAATAGCTAATATTATCAGCTCCTTCACAGCTTTTAGCCTAATTTCTCCCATACACTTTAGTAAGAAGACATCATGCTTTTTGAGTTTGAAAACTCCAGCAGCCCACCTCCAGTGTGAGCAACCATGCTTGGATGACCTGTTAGTCCTTAACTCTGCTGCTTCTTCTCCTCCAATCTGTCATGACAAACACACTCTTCATATTTCATGCCGTCACTGTATACGTTGGATCAGTTTTGACCCAGACCAATAATTCCCTCATAGTAAGTGTGTATAGCAAATTCTCAACTACAAATCTATTTAGAATACATAAACAGCCCGTCTGACATTTATAAATGGATGATTAATACTCAATTACTGTTTTACAGAGCACAACCTCACTTATACATCGCCTCTGTCAGTGCGCCCCAGGGCAGCTGTGGCTACAATGTAGCTTGCCATCGCCAGTGTGTGAATGTGTGTGTGAATGGGTGGATGACTGAATGTAGTGTAAAGCGCTTTGGGGTCCTATGGACTAGAAAAGCGCTATACAAATGCAGGCCATTACCATTTAAAGAAATCCTTATAACTACCATCTATGATGTGTGATATTAATTCAATATTATTATTGTTTACACTACTGGTCAAAAGTTTTAAAACACCCCAGTTATTTATTGAAAATTGTGCAGTTTAATATCTCATCGCACTCTTAAATGAAAGCGTAGTACACATAAGCAATGGAGTTAAAAAAAAGAAATCAGAGAATACATTTATGGACCAAAATGTGTTCTAAACTTTTGAATAATCAAAGTAGCCACCTTTGGTAGACATAACAGCTGAACTCATACGTGGCATTCTTTCTACAACAGAAATCAAATATTCTCCAGAAAAGTTCATATCTGTTGCAGACATTCCCAAAAATGTGGCACTTCTAGGTTGCTTTGCTTTAACTCTTCTGTCCAGTTCATCCCAAACCAGCTCAACGGGGTTTAAGTCTGGAGACTGTGCTGGCCACTTTTTTTCAAGCTTACCATCATGTTCATTGTTCCTGAGGTATTTCTTACATAGCTTGGACTTATGTTTTAGGTCATTATCTTGCTGTAAGATGAACCCCTGACCAACTAGGTGTATACCAGAGGATTTTGCATGGTTCAGGGTGCCTCTCACTCTGTGCAATTCACCGACCCTGGATCCAGCAAAACAGCCCCAGACCATCACACTTCCTCCTCTATATGATGCCACTCTTTTTGTAGCAGCACGCTACTTTCTGCAGTACAATACTGTTCAACTGGAGAGTATGGTACCACAGTGTGCTCCAACACTGCTTTTACGCAGACCGGGGGGTTGTAAGTAATCCAGAAAAGTTGGAACACCTGTAGAAGTAGCACCAGCTTTCAAGGCTTGACCAACCTCCTTTGCTGCAGAACAGCTTGTTAACACATTTTGTGTTCCCTGAAAAAGGCCTTTTTTTATAATTCTGAAATGTACGTATTTTTCAGTTTTAATAATGTATACTTTGTTGATCCCCTTGGGGAAAGTCCTCTCTGCATTTAACCCATTCACTCTGTGAAGCAGTGGGCAGTCATTGGGCACCCAGGGGGCAGTGTGTAGGGACGGTACCCTGCTCAGGGGTACCTCAGAGTAGCCCTTTAGTGGATTTGAACCCCTGACCTTGTGATCATGGGGCCACCACGCTACCTACTGAGCTGTCAATATCAAAACAGGTCAAATTTGACCTGAACAGTATGTAAGAGTTAAGTGCCTTCTATCAAATTCTTTGGTTCTTGAGGAAACTGGAGTTTTCTCTGCCAGTTTCTGGGCTCGCTCTCATTGGGATTTCCACATAGAGCCTTTTGTCCCGCTTCTGTGAAGCTGATAGTGTTTACGACCCTCTTTTTAATTTGGTATTTTTTCTGGCCTCCTTCTTTCCTGTCACCTGTATCTTTCCTGGTTCAGAATTACTTTCCACCTAGGAAAAGGCACACAATATCCGTGGTGTCACGAGAGTGTCACAGCACAAAAGATATTCAGAAGGATTTTAGCAATTCACTCCATGTGTTTCTCTTTGAGGACTTCAGGTTCGTTGAGATGCCTTTGGCTCTTCTTCACCTTTGGAGAAATAAAGCATTTTTGAATATCACTGCTGACACACTCACTTTGTGAAATATAACTTGAACTGAAAGGTTCCACCACAAAACACACCAACCTTTGAGAACTACCTCAGCCCCTTTCTCCTCTGCCTTCCTCACACCTTCTTCAGTACTTTCAAGAAATGGCCCGACATAAGTAAATATTTTCATGTGTTGCTTTGCTCTAAAGGACCTGAACTCATTGATACCATCGCCATGTTTGTACATTGTGAGTATCAAACCCATAATTGTGCATAAGCATTTTGATTTCAGTTTCTTTGCAGGTACAGATGTAAATCATTGGCCATGTTTCATGACCAAGGTGTCAGCCGGTGCTGCAGATAACATAAAAAGCATGTTTGAGCATTTTTACTCCGCCAGCACTGCCATGTATCCATCAGGGCTTTGGTTTGTATCACAAGTAGCTGAGTTGACTGAGTAACTGGCCAAGTAAGCGTACTGAAAAAAAGTTAAAAAGCCTATAATGACAAATTCATCTATAGTGTATTTCAGCCCACACTTGGCTGAATTCACACTGAAAATTCTGCTTTAGCAATAAATAATAACCTTGCCACCCTCTGACCATTATCACCAACACTCGGTACAGAACATCTAAGAAAGAAAATACCAGAAAGCAGCTTCTGTGGAAACTGTCAAGTGTCAGTTTTTCTATCCCCTCTGTCCTTTTACTCACTTGGCTGAGCTTGATTGATACTGCAGCGCACCATTCCTTCTTAATCCTATGCATTTTTAAAGAACTAGTGGGATGCTTGCTGGGAACTAATTTCCAATGACTCTAACCATATTGTAATAAGGCAGAGATAGTGCTGTGGTGGCGCTTTGTATCGATTCAAGGCAGAGGTCTCTGAATTGTGATTCATTACAAAACCCAGCAAAGCAAAATAGAGAATTAAAACGCCCTCCTGTGCTGGAAACTTCGGGGGGGATATGTGATGTAAGTGTATGCCCCTGCTTCTCCAGCTTTACATGCTCAATCGAAAGTTCATCAGTGCATACTGGACGTTACTGAACAATATTAGTGACTCATAGAGGCACAGAAACCAGACAGAGCTGCCATTTCACAGCTGCCCCTTCACCAATATCAGCTACATATTTCAGTGCACAATAACCCAGGGAGGGGCAAAGACTGTTTGCAGGCTATGTTGAATATTTTAACACCTCTGCATATTGTTCTTGTACTAGAATTGTTGTTCATCTTAAAATGCCTGTAGCAGCTTCATCTCTCAAATTGCTCCTCCTGTTGGGAAGAGCTGGTTCCACAGAATAATTTACATATGGCAATCACTGAATTATTAAAAATTGTGTCAGAGGAGATGCCGTAAATACACTCACACTTCTCTGTATACACAAACACAAGAAGGCAGTCCAGTTGGACTCAGCACTTGCAGTCACATCGGCTTAAAAACTCTGATCATTATCCGGAAAACCCAGCACAGCTGATGCCTCTGAGTGATGTTTGTTTATGGTTTCATGATGCTTTGCACTGCAGAGCAATCTGATAGGAGACTTCAATATGAAGCCACCCAAACCAAAGAACAGGGATGAATTTTAGCAACAGAACCATAGCGTGCACATGTTTAATGGGACTGCACTGCTGTTGTTTTGCCACAGTTTCATCAGGCCATTAACAGCTGACAACACAATAGTAGTGTAGTTATTCCATTCCCATAGACATCCTCCTATTAAATTAAAACCAGTTTTCTTATTGCATATGTCACATATAGACAAGAAGACATGACGGCTAAAGGGTCAAGTCACCAATTATTTGCATCAGCATTGCTGCACCAGATTATCCAAGACAATCATCTACATGAATGTATAACCAGATTTGTGAGTATAAAATGAGGCCTAAGATGTAGAAGAAGAAAAAAAAAACAGCAATACACACGAGAAAACAACCCAAACACTTCAGCAAAACAACAAAGCTTTCTAAGGGTCCCTCTATCATCATTTGGCTGACAGGCGGGTCTGTGTGTGACAGGCTCAGATGAAAAGTGTATCTGGGAAAGCTTTCTAATGAGAACAGGGAGTGTCCGTTAGAGCTTTAATCTCAGTCTCGCAGCAAAGGGGATGTAAAGAATTTGCAACTGTGATGTTAAATAATGGCAGAGTGTAATGAAGTGACACAAATTGATATTAATTTGCTTGTTGATACAGCGGGGTCAGGAGGCATACAACCTACGGACATCTTGCTTGGGGAAGCTGTTGAGAAATGGCTTTTTCTGCCAACGGGCAGAACACTGTGCACAGCCTGGGCCATTCACACAAAAGCCATCCTGAAGACTCTCTGTGTGAACAAGGTTTTTGTTGTTTCCTGAAGGAAACTATATTCATTGTTGCAAGATTGTTAAGGCAAAATGATTGTGCTGTCAGTGCATATGCTATGCCAGATATTGGGTAGTTAACTAACCCAATGTGGTGCCCAGAGACAAGCTTGATAACAATTGGTGGAATAATGTAAAAGAAAATGCATGCAACAAGAGCTCGACGGCACTGCAAACAGAAAAACAAATCCCCACAGGCATTTTTATACATACATCACATTCCCCTTCATTACCTTACCAACACCCCCACCTGACACATATAAACACACACATACATATACTGTCTTTGCATTTGGTCATAGACAGTTTGATATCACTGGTGTACCCAGAGCTATGTGGATGTCTGTATGTTTGCTTGAGTCTTTGTGGTTCTTTGTGCGATTCCTTTATGTCATTGTCACTGCAGACCACATCACAGCCATGTAGACTTCTCAAATCCCAGGACAGCTGAGGTGTGTTTTAAGAGTTGAAAAAGTTCACTACATTAACATCTTTAGGAAGTGTTACCGTACTGTGCAAAAGTCTTGTGCTACCCCTCTATCCTTTATATGAGGACCCAAACTTTCATGTTATTTTTGTAATTGGTCTCGAGTAGGGGTGGGTTTAAAAAAAAAATTGATTTCCCAATTCAAATCAATTTTAGTTTGAATAATGCAATATCGATTTGTTAAGTCCTAAATCAATTTTTTAATATAAATGTACACTGAAAAAAAGTGATTGGCCATCTCTTAGATTTATGTAAGCATCTTGCTTGTATTTAACACAATTGTCTCGTGCTTTAAAGTTAAGTGTAACTATATAGTGTAGAAACTACATTATATGCAGAGAGGGTAGATTAAATTGTTCATATCATGTTAATATGTGAAGTAAGTCAATAATATAGCAATGTTAAATCTCACGACACTGCATGGGATTTCAGTCTCGCACACTTTGGATTGTGGTTTGAGGAAGGCATCCATCTCAGTCAAGTCAAGCAACCCCCTCTACTTTTTTTGGTACACCGAAAAAAGTAGAGGGGGTTGTTACATTAAAAAAGTCCAAAAAAGTTACAATTACCTTGTAATTTGAACACAAAAATTTCATGTTTCTATCTTAAACATAATTAATCATGTAGAATTTGTATGAAATTCAACAACTTAATTTGTTCTTGTTGAGATGACATGATGCAATCTAATACGAGTGGTTAGTTGCTGGACTGGTGAAATTCACAAGATCGCACAAGATTTCAAACTGCAGGAAAATCACTGGAGTTATAAGAGGCAGACAACTACACACACACACCACGTATATGCTATCGCTATTTATTGTACTCTAACCCAGTGGTCCCCAACCCCCGGGCCTCGGACCAGTACCAGTCCGTGAGTCGTTTGGTAACGGGCCGCGAGAGTTGAGGCTCAGGTGTGAAATGTATAGTTTTCAGGGTTTTTATCGGTTTTCAGCGTTATTTTGTTATCTTTTTTATCATTGACTCGGTTTTCCTGGGTCTTTTCACGTGTGTTATGAATAAATTTTCTTTTTTTTGGTACCGGTGCTAGTTTTATTTTGTTGTATTTATCCGCGACACCTTAAAGGCCGGTCCATGAAAATATTGTCGGGCATAAACCAGTCCGTGGCGCAAAAAAGGTTGGGGACCTCTGGTCTTACCTGTCAAGGACAAAAACGTACAGAAAATTCTGCATCAAGCCTTGAACTTTCCTACTTTTGTTAAGCCTGGATTGATGGCATGGTGGTTAGTGCTGATGTCTCACAGCAAGAAGGTCCTTGGTTCAAATCCACAATCTGGCTAGCTTACAGTGGTTTCTCTCTGGGTGTTCTGGTGTTCTCCCACAGTTGAAAGTCATGCAGTTATTGGAGTTATGTTAATTGGTGGTTCTAAATTACCTGTGAATGTAAGTGCAAATGGTTGTTTGTCCGGTGAGCTGTCCACAGTGTGACCTGCCACTTTAGGTTTATTCCCCAACCCCTCTGCAACCAGGATAAAGATAGGAGGGTGGTAGTTGTTGTAGATCCATTCACTTTTTATGGTACCCAGACTGAACATTATGTAATATGAAGACAATATGTAGTATTTAAGTGACCAAGTAGTATTGAGGTAAAAGTTATTGAATAGTGTCGAAATAAAATGACAAAATTGTGAAGGATTAAAATATTCCAAGAGCTCAACTTACTTCATCTAAACATGTTTTAATCGCGTTTTATCAACACAAAATGCACAAGTTTATTGAATATGAATATGTTGTGTTGATTTAACTCAGTTGTTTAAGTTTCTGCCAAAGCAAAACATTTGTGTGCAACCAATATCCACTATTGAGTTAAATAAATCCAACATGGCCTTTTTTTCAGTGTATTTTGCCTGAAACCCCGGAATCTCAGTGTGAAGTGTAAACTATTTCATCAGATGCCAAACAGTTAAAACAGCAATTAAAGTTGAAAGAGCGGATAAACAGAGTCCGCAAAAAGATGTAAACACAAAGCGCGACCCGACAGCATGTACGGACATGCCATAGAGTGCTAAGAGATGACATCTCTCAGATACTGAAGCTGCAGGTTTCGCCACTCTCACTGACCAAAAACTACGCTTCACATTTGATAAATATCGTCATTAATTCCCTCTCACTTTGGCAGTTTTACTTTCACCATGATAAAATCGCACTTCCTGCACAGCTCTCTCTCTCTGTCAGTGTACTTCAGGAACAGTTTCCCATGAAAAATCTCAATATTCTGCATTATTCGCTTGCTTATTATGCAGCAGTCTACTGTTGTGTCCAGCGCCGTTGGCGGTAGTTTTTAAAAAAAAAAAGACAAGAAAGCTTCATTTCTGCTGTTTCAATACCAAAGAAATTTAAACTTTTGCAAATTATGCCAAATTGCAAAACACTTAGCTGTATCTCTAATAAACCTCTGTAAGTTTCCTCTGCTTCACTTCAGCAGCATCAGGTAATGTTCATATGTTGATTCATGGTTCTCTCTAGTTTTTCATCTACTGCAGAATATTTTTACGGCAGTTATCTGCTATAAAAAGCCAGGGAAGGGAAATCTCCTTCATATTTTTCTTTTTTATCCTCAGTTACTTTGACACAAAGGCATCTGCTGTGATGCTTGCACCTCTGATGAAGTCTCACAAGTGTCAGCTTTGTTTTTATTCAGAAATATAAAAATATGGATACATACTGATAAATGATCAGAATGTTAATATTTCTGACTGTCTGAGTCAAAATTGAATTGAATCAAATGGAATCGTGAAGCGAATCGAATCTGGACCTCAGAATAGAATCAGTTATAGAAATCAGTGACGATGATACCCAGTCTTAGTTTTGAGTAATATCCCAAAAGTTGATTCTGTTCATCTGGACGTAGCGTTTTCAGTGGGAGAAACATTTCGTGAAATGAATTCATGAATTGAAGTGACTTCTTCAGTCTCAGCTGACTGCAGGTTTCCCCAACCTTATAAACAGTACATTTGTATGATGAATGAAACTAGCACCACTGGCAAACAATGTGCTGTGAGATTAGTTTCTTGACCATTAATATGCAAATTGTCATTGCAATGATGATTAAGCATGGATCAAGACGTCTTGAGCGACAGTTTTCCAGACTTTTCTGTGGACACTGATTGCTTTTTCACTCATTTTCGAATCAGTCCTGCTACCTGATGTTTTTAGAAAGTTTTGTTGTTGTTGTTATTATTTATTAAACCACTTAACACTAACCTATGAATCATTAATCAAAAAGTCACCTAATTCAAGGGACGAACCAGTCTGCATCTACACATAACAGACAATATAAATACATAATTTGTTCCCATTTCTTCAGCTGAATCTAAGACAAATCCCCAATATAAGACAGTTTGAAAGAAATAAAATAGTATTTTAGGACTAGCAAAGAACTAATAACCCAAAATTTGTCAGATCTCTACATGGTGTGCACTGTCTCCTTAAAAGTTTTGAGGAAACTGGATAAGTGGAGGACAGAATAAGTAGTTACAGGTGTAAACACAATCTAAAGCAGATGAACAATATTTGAAAACCACATTCTTAAGAAATGAACCAACAAAGATCTGACAGGTACAACTGGCCCTTCAGTTGATCCATCGGCTGCTCACTAGAACAGCATCAGAAACAGTCTTGGTGGAAGGGTGGCTGTCAAGAAGCCATTCTCTGTCAGGGATAAAAGGTTGAGATATGACAAATTACACGATAGAGCTACTTCCAGCTAGCTCTGCATGGTTGATTTTCACATCAGATGCCCTTCATGATAAAAACCTCAAAAGGATTTGTGTCCCCTCTTTGGATCAAGCCCGGTTCTTTCACTCATCAGGTACACTGTAAAATCTAATTAGGTCCAGAACTTTTTACAAACGTGTTGCCTCAAAAAAACCAAGCGAACTACGTTTGGACAACTTATTCATTGCAAGTGATAAGCATCACTAGTAAAAATGATGCACTAAGAATAACTTGATTTTTACTAGTAATGCTTACGGAAGCGTAGAGCTGCCACCCAGGCAAAAGAAAAATAGAAGTATATCACGTTATTACAATACACATAATTATCACGTTTGTACAGTATAAATATTATATTGTACGAACGTGATAATTATGTATATTGTAATAACGTGATATTATATTATATAAACATGAAAAGTATATTGTTAGAATGATAAATTTTTCACGTTATAATGTGATATACTTCTATTTTTCTTTTGCCTGGGTGGCAGCTCTACGCTTCCATAGATACTAACTGTTTACCCACCGACAAACATTTCAAGTTCCATTAAATTAAAAAAATATTTGTTGTAACTGTTTTTAATTTTTTCTTACTAAATTACTAATGCAACTAAATCACATTATGTTTTATCATCATTGAATGCAAGAGATTCTTAGTAAAACACTTAATAAAGCACCCACATTTGCTCAATATGTTCTAGAAAAAACTAGTGCCAACCATGAGCATGCGGACTGATCTGTGCGAGGGAGGAGGAAAGCAGTGACACGGCATTTTCAAACCATGTCGTTTTGTCCTTCTGCTGAAGGGTGACGGTCTTTTGTCGGTTTTTCTGCAAAATCATCTGATAATGAAATAAAACAAAATAAAATGACCATTTCATATGGTTTATTTAAAGTTACGAGGGCATTTGTATGACCTAAGAAGCAGTCTCTCAATCTAGTTCTTTGTTTTTGTCTAAAAAAATACACCAAAGTCCAACAGTAACATCAACTGCCAGATAATGAAGTAAAATATTAAAATATAGTGAAGCAAGGATAGGTAAAGCAGGCTACCTGTGAGTTGTAACCTACTTGAGTACAATATAGAGGAAATGTTACATTCTACCATTGAAGAAAAATTTCCAGCTTACTTGGTTTTTTCTAATTTAAACCAACTCTAACAACTTTAAGCCAAAACTGAGTCCACTTTTTTATTTTTGATTAAGCACAATATTAGGTTTTACAATGCAGATGTGTAAACCAATAGACTACACTCTGGTGTACACAGGAACTGGACTGAAATCATCAGTGGCAACAGGTTTTATAGATTGATAAATCCAAATTAGAATTAGTTGGTTCAATATGTATTGAGGAGGTCAGGAGACAGTTGTCTACAGCCATCTGTAGAACAGATTGGAGCGTCTGTGGCTGTATTTCAGCCAGTGGTGTTGGAAATATTGTCTAAACTGGCGGATGTAAACACAGAAAAGAACTGACAGATTTTTATCCACCATCCAACACCATCTGAAAAGCATCTGATTGGCAACTGATTAATTTACCACCATGACAATGATCCAAAACATAATTCCAATGCAGTAAAATCCTATCTGATTAGATAAACACACAATGGAGCACAATCAGTCATGGACTGGCCTCCCTAGAGCCCAATCTTCAACGTTATTAAAGTGGTGTGTGATCATCCTGATAGAGAACACAACAAAAGGCAGCAATCATCCCAAGAAGGGCTTTGAGTGTCCTTCAAGAAGCCTGGAGTACTATTCCTAAATACTACTTAAAGAAAATATGAGAAAGCTTGCCCAAGGGTTCTGGCTGTGTTGAAGAATAAAGGCGGTCATACCAAATACTGACTTTTATACTTGTTAGAATTGTACCAACTCTGTTTTTGCCTCATATACTGTATTTCAATGTATGTTTGCACATGTTTCAATAAATCATTGCGCCTATTTCCCATTACGCTAGCTAAATATAAAGAAATGAGACTTTTGTAGATTACTGTAGACGCTTCAAAGGATGGAAAAGCTCATTACTGCAACGTTAACCTGGATGGCCTGAGTTTCTACTTCATCCACAGAGTATTGGTGGAAGATCTTTATCAACTCTCTGGAGATGCTATTAGCAGAATGACCAAAACCAATAACAAGCAGCTTAGTTACTGTAACAAAATGAGTAACAAGATGAGCATTAAAAGCACCGTGCAGCTTTTTCCATGCAGTGCCTTTGAAGTTTACACCTTATTTTCTTGCAATAAAGACAGTGCGAGAATTTCACAGTAGGGAAACCATATGAAGCCGAATGACCCACTGTATGGAGATGAGCTCCCAAGCTGGTGATGGCAAGTTCATTTGAATAAAATTAGTTTCACCACCCGCTTTTGAGAAATAGGCATTTGTCACAATGACACTTGATTATCATGTCTTAGTGCTCCTTCCCTCGTGTTGCCAAGCATTCATTTTCTAGCCTTGTTTAAGCACTGTTGTCAGCATTAATATGCACTGGACTACTGGCTGAACACTGGTACCTCAGCATCACCCAGCGGGGGGCTGCATGTCAGTGCATAGGGTATGCATGGGCTACATCCCCTCTGTCCATCTGTGGCAATGGGATTCAGGGGGTTTATGTCAGCTGTCATACACGAGGGCATTCACAAAGATCACTGCATCTACTTCAAGCAAACCCTCTTACACAAAACATGCTGTCTGTATTTTTCCATAGATTTAATACACCTTACCTTTTTTATTATTTTAGTAGATATAATAAGTGAAACCCAGAAACACAAAGGTCCAGTAAAATATTCCAAAAATCCTCATCTTATAACAAAAAACAGCAGTGTTCCTGATAAGCAATCCTGAGACCACGGCAATGGTGAATAAGACAGACAGTGATGTCTAGAAGGGTTTAGTAGCTGTCATCGAGTGAGCTCTTCTATTCCTGTTTATCCACGCCAAGTTGTGTCTAGAAAAATCACGAGTCATGAGTATTTTTCTGTGCTCTCTTGATGTTCGAATTGCCATCTTTTAAAAAAGCAAAAAAACAACAACATTTATTTCATTTTGGCTGCAATGTGTATAAATTGATTCCAAGACTCATATGTCCTATCGTTGCCTCAGTTAAAAGCTTGATTTGAGCCTGAGTTTGACTTAAAATTCAGAGCATATTAGCATTTTATGAGCCTATCCAAATGGAAATGCTGAGAAGCTCTATGTATGCAACTTATATAGTGACACATGCTGTTATGCTCATTAGAAATATTTATGGGGGAAACGGGGTTTTCACACAGATCTCTCCATTAAAAGCCAGGCTAACGGCATAATGGTTCTACGTGACAAATATACAGCAAGAGGGAAAAGTTTTAGCTGCTGTAGATGTTTATATTCTTGTCCCAAATTCATGCTGCGGTAAGGCACAGACCCCAAACATATAGGCAGAGTCATGAAGCATTATTTTGAACAGCAAGAACAAGAACTCCTCGAACAGGTGGTGTGGCCCCCACAGAGTCTCATCTCAACTTCAAGGAGTCAGTCTGGGATTACATGAAGAGAGAGAAGAAATTGAGTCATATCCGAGATCCTTGGAAATATACGGCTGCCAAGCCCCTTGAAAAATTGTGTGCAGGCGAATGTGGGAGATTTACTGTTTCAAGGAGATGGGTGGATGCACCAAATATCGATTTTTCTTAGATATTCTCTGTTTGCTGCGCGCTTTGTTTTAAGTTACTTGATGAATAAAACCAAATCATAGCCTTTGTTTCTGAAGGCAATCTTTACTTTTAGCTCAAAACATATTTGCACCGTATTCAATGTCTCACAAAAGTGTAGCAGCACAGAGAGAAAGTGCAGCAAGGAGAAATCATGAGTCACAGGGTTCCTGGGATAAAGTAATTCGTCCCCTTTTGCTTTCTCCATTCTCTCCACAAGGGTCGTCTCGTGTTTAGTCTCTATTCTTCACACGATAAAGTGCCTTTCATTTCCTCTCACTAAGGGAAGGAAAAGCGAATAGGTCCTTCTGCCTTCATTAATCCGCTGACTGGCGTCTTCCTTTTTCCTCCCTTTCCTAGCTCAAAGAAGACAGAGCACAGGCAGATTTAATGTGAAGTGATGCTGAGGCTGCAGTGGCAATCACTATAGAGCACTGATGTCTGCAGAGGCAGCCTGGGCTCGGCGTTAAAGAGCAGCCATTAGCACCCTTTTTAATGAAGCACATCTCATAATGATATCGATTCTTTTCTCTTTACAGCCAATGAGAAGAAAGGAACAAACTTCCTGCCTCATGAAGCTGCCATTCTTGGTTGTCAATAGCTGTTCGGGGATAGTTCAGCTATGGAAACCAAAGTCACTAAGGAGCACAGTAGTACTTAAGAACCAGATGGTCAAAGCCCAGAGTGCACTCGCACAATGTGATTTTTGAACATCACATCTAAAACGCATGGAAGATAACACTACATACCCTGCTAAGGAAAAAATAACTCCTGTGGTACTGGCAAATGTGAGTTTTAGATGTTAAAATGATAATAGAAACCCTGTGTTATAAACTGAAGATGGTGGAATTCAAAAAGCGGCGTGTTGGGATGGAAATTCGGTGAAAAATGTTTTATTTAAAGCCCGAAACACTTCTCTGAGCTAGTGTTGTTGGCCACCAGTTCCTTTGATTAGAATCATGTCTCATATGACAGTTTGAAGAATTACCATTTCAACTTATTTTCCCCACCCTCGTTCTGTGATAATAGATAAGAAAACGTGCAGTGCATTAGCTGTTTCTTAATGTAATTTGAATCTATCCAGTGTTTATTTAATAACAGACCTTCACAGGGACCAATTAACATTAGAAGAGACAGCTAGACCAAATCTCACTCACTTGAACAACTTCCAATAGCAGCGTTTCCCTAAAGACTCCTTAGAATATTTTTTTAAAAAGGGTGAGATTGCCCTAAACATTAAAAACACATTAGCTGCCTAATTTATAGTCAGTCAAGTTCTCAAGGAAAATCTTTGAGGGGAAGAAAGGAGTGATAGACTCAGACACTTAAATGTGCGAGGAACAATGGAGTATATCCAGAGACAGACTGCACTGTTTCATGAACGCAGCTCTTTGGTGGGAGATCTGGAGAGCACAGCGACACACTCAGAAGGAGAGAGAGAGAGGAAGACGGGAAAAGGGAGGAGAATCAAACCAAATGTGAGCTCCTTGTCATAAGAGGTGCGTTAGTATCGAAGCACTTTGTGTAATGTGTAATGAGAGCTACTGCACCACCCTCCAGAAAGAGAGGCATAACAATAGACTGTGCAATGTCGCTGCAGTGTTTATCTTTGCCGGCGAAGTGAAGAATGTTTTTCATACTTCCAGACAGTGGCTTATTTTTGTAAATCACTCCAAAATGAACTGTTTAGCTTTATTGTTCAGCTACCGAGTTCCCATTTTCACGACAGCAGAGTAGTGGCGTATCTTGTGGGTTATTCCTCGCGCGATACAAAGCAGGCAATATTTTAAAAGTGTGACACAACATTTTTGGTGTGTGTACAAAGAGGCAGGGGTGGTGATGATAAGTCATTCAAGTTCACGCTTTATCTGTCAAAGCAAAAGAAAGAAGAAAAAGAATGTGGTGGAATTGATTTTTTTTTCTTTTCTTTAAGTATTTTCTGTGCAATATGCGCACTTAGCAGCAGAAAAGAGGAGCTGTGTTTGTGTAGCTGAAGAGCCCATATACCACATCTGAGGAGAAAAACCCCCCAGCTCCTGCTCTCAGTTCACAAGAAACCAACTTCCCAACTCAGTTAACGGCCTACTAGCGCCCCCTGCTGTCAGATGAGGGAGATTGAGGGTCTTTGCAAGTGCATTTATTTTGTGCCTCCACGTCTCTTCGCAACAGTCTATTTTTCACCCCAAAAATCCATCTGCTTTGCAAATTAATTCAGCAGGTGATACTACTCAGCGGGTCTACTAGAGAACAACAAGGTATACTTCCCCCCCCCCTCCTCATTCAGAGCTGCAGAAAAATGATGACTGAAAGAATGAATGCATGTACTGACGTGGAATATTCATCAAAAACATTCAGAAGATAATTCCACGGCTCACAAGCCATTAAATCTGAATAAAATTTAAATGACCCCCAGTTCATTTGTCGGATTTAGTGTCTCGCTCACAAGTACGAAAACATTTGAAAACCATCTGCACAGGCAGCCAGAGATGCTGCTGAATGCAGATTACCTTCACTGGGTCCTGTGAACGTCACCTTCTCAAGGTTTAAGAAACACAATTACACTAACGGTGACGACAAACACGTGATGAGGGGTGGGAAATGTGCTATATTGTAGACACCTTTGACCTTGAAGCATAAGAGGCTTGATGGGCTTATTGATTAGCAATTCTCTGCAGACTGTGATAAATTAGATGAGAACCTCTATGGCAGTTGCGAGTATGTGCCCCATATCGATTCAGCCCAAAGCAGACAATAGAGAATGATGATTAATTTATTTTTTGTTCTTGTTCTTGTTTGTTTTATTGTTTTTTGCACATTTAAAAGCTCTTCCACTGTGAATTTCACACCTAGCATGAGTTCCATCAGTGGCAGTTGTGTTTTTCCTCAGGCTCCAGCAACACACAGCAAAACGCAAAGCGCCAAAGGGAGACGGAGACAGAGCGAACGAGAAGAGGCTTAATCTAAACGTCTCCCTCTAAACTGGAATTATCAGCTCCCGTTTTAATCTGCGAGGTGCGAAATATTTGAATTCCATTAGAGCCGCCCACTATAGTAGATTGTACTTTGCCCGCCTACTGGAATGCCAGCACTGCGCATAGCTTATTTGGCTATTCAACAGTGTGCAGCGCACACACAGACTAAGACATTGTTTAGTGTGTGGGAGCTCATTTTGGCAATGTTAGACAGTTAAGCTTTTGTTTCTGCAAGCTTTATGTTTTGTCAGTGTTAGCTGAAGCGCAGACGAGACGAGGCAGCGAGAGGAGGACATGCTGGTGGAAAGTCACGATATAGAGGGCTTGTAATGCCTCGTGCTTTTTGGAATAGCTTCAGAATGTGAGTGTAGCTTATAAATCTGCTGTTGTTCTACTTAAGTGAAAGAAATATTAGTATCAAAGTTTTTTCTGAACTGCAAAAAGAAAAAGTGTTCACACCCATGAAATACCACATGTCCATAATTACAATGAAACATGCAATAAAACAACAGAGTGATATTAGAGGATTCCAGCTCTTTTATAGCAGCGCTATCATCTAATAAACTATGACAGCTGGTTTAGGCCTTTGGTTGTTCCAGGGCAAAACAGCTTTAATCTGGTTTGGGGGGCCATAATGAAATGTGTTGTTCACAAGGAGGAGGGGAACTTGATATTGAAGTGGCCTCCATGGCAACAGTGCCAGAGAGTCCAATGTTTGGGAGGATTTTGAAACAGATTTGTTTGACTTCGGAGGAGATGACAATGTGACGAGAGGGTGGGGGTGTTGAAGGAGTCGCATTTTCACGGTAAAAATCCCACTGGAAATCAAATTTGAATTCCTCTCTTGATCTTCTGGCTTTACAGCACAATTCTGTCTGTAGTGACTCGGTGGTTGTATTAAAGTAGTTGTCTTAAATCGTAGAACTTGTACAAACACATTAAAAGCATCGACAGGTGCTAAAATTCATTCTTCATGGATGATAAGTTGCTCACCTGTCCGCAGCCGCTCAAAGTCACAAATCAAATGCGATGGAAATTTATGCAGACCCTTTTTTCTTTTTCCTCCTGCTCTTTGCCCTTGATTGAGTGTGCTGTCGCTGTCACAGGTCAGTAATATGCCCTGTCCTTGCTCACCGCAGAGAGACAAACACACTCCCAATGCACAAATGGACAAATGTGGACGGTGTAAAATAAATGCTCTCCGTGGCGAGCAGCTTAAATGAAACATTACTGGAGAAGAACTGATAGCAGACGCACGAGCAAAGGCACATTTGAATATCAATGAAGAAAACACTCAGAAAGAATAAGATTAGGGGCTGTTCACAGTGTGGAAACAGAAATTTGTCTGTTTTCATTTTTAGTTCACATTTACAAACTTTATTTCTAGAAATGTAAAGTTTCCTCCACCCAGCTGCAACTTTGGAAATATATCCATATGCCAAGCCGCTGTCTTAAAACCTCTAATTAGGACCGAATAGATGACTCTTTTGTGAAATATGTCTAGGAAATAATGCAACATCAGATAAAATAACAGTATCACAAAATAATAATGTTTATATGTATTCCAACAAAAGAAGCAGTGGAAACAGTAACAATGGCAGAGGCTCAGAATTCAGCTAAGCCCAGACTGGTTGAAGGAGTATTCACACTTCAAAGTTCCTTTCATATTGGCTGTGTCACGGCCTCGTCAGTGTACCCCACAGCATGCAGGAAATGAAGAAATAAGCACTGGGTGCATCCTGGTGATTGAAGCTCCAAGCTGCTGGTTCTGCTGCACTTTTTAAAAGCAGCTCAATCTCACTCCAGACTCATCACGTACAGACTCTTGGAAAGGACCCCTTGGTGTTATATCTTCACGAGCTGGGGTTCCTTGACTGACCCAAACAACAGTGAAAGGAAAAGCTAAAAGGTGGGTAAAAGCAAAGCTCCCACATGGAGCGCAAACCTCGACCATCGTGGTTGCCAGTTTTTCTGATTTAATCCACCTTCTTTGACAAATGCCACAAAAATGTCTAAAACCACAGCAGGTAGCATGTTTTTGACAAACCTGCCAACACACTGAGGTAACACTTACTTTACCCAAGGGATGATATACCTGCACATCACTGGAGCCACAGATGCAGTGAAGTGCAGCGAGGAGTGTGTAGCTGGCACAACCAGAAAACCCTCAACAAACATGGGGAGGAGACACATTGGATAACGAAAGAGCAGTGCGCATACTGTACAGGTACACACCTGGAACCCGTCCTGAGAAGCAATATTAACATCCTCAACACAAAGCATGGATGGTTTTAGGGGAGGGGACTGTCAGATGATGGTGGGGAAAACACATTTGCAGGGCAGTATGTAAAAACAAGCTTTCCGTGACATCCATCTGCCTCGAAAGGTGGCAGTGCTGGCTGGTTTGTCGAACATTTTGCCCTAAAACTGAAATTATTTAGCAAAATAATAATTTTAGCAAACAACAGTTTAGACAAACATGATGCTGAGACATTGAATCCTGATCACTCCGGTGATTCTCTGGTCTTGTTGGAAGCATTACCAAGATCACAGCAGCTGGACTGACTGTCAATGTTAGCTGAAATGTGTTATGGGGGGAAAACGTGACTTTTAGTTATAGACTCAGTCTTTTTTGTCAACTGCACAGGTGGTCCAACACATCCCAGGCACATACCTGTTTGAGTTGCTCATTTGTGCACTCTTAATGACTCACTTATGCTATAAGGCAGATATTAATATATAGACTCTCTAATGTCAATCATGAAGGCTTTTATATGTAGTCACTGTGTATATATGAACACCTTTAAGAAAGATTTTCCAGTTTCTGAGTGAGTTTTCCTCTTGAGGTCTGATGTTTGGTATGATTGAAAGCTCCAGGACAGCTTCTTGAGACAAGGCTGTCAGTCAGCTAGTTACCAGCCAGGACAGCATGGCTGGTATTGTTTCTATCTTGTCTTGTGTGTGTGTGTGTTGTGTGTGTGTGTGTGTGTGTGTGTGTGTGTGTGTCATCAGGGCAGATGTCTCTCATAGAAATTCCTGACATTGGTAGATTCTTTGGCTGCTCTGGGTCTTTGTGTGGAGTCACTGTGCATCGTGTTTATTTCAGGTAATCCAACAGATTCTCCATTTGACTGGGAACTTGAGAGCCTGAAGTTTAGTTTATGCACCATCTTCATGTTCCTTGGGCTGGAATATCCAGTGTTTTCCTGTGTGATGGGCCTGTACGTCCCCAAAATGAGAAAACATAAAACAAAATGTATTTAATGGAGAAACTGAATTACAAACTCTTTGTAGTTCCCTTTAAGGCAACCAAACACCGCACTGGAATACAAGTCAGACCCTTATTTATTCATTAATTATTCATTATTGAACATATGATGATGTGACAAAAGGAGAGTCTGTGCATGGAAATGTTTACAAGATTAATAGTTTAGAGACAAAAAGATAAGAGGCAGAACTGGAGGTGTCATAGTTGAAGATTTTCACTGGGAATGACCAAGAAGGATACGATTAGAAATGAGTACATCACAGGGACAGCTCGGGATTACTAAGTTGGAGACACAGTTAGAGAGGCAAGGTTGCGATGTTTTAGATAAGATAAGAACAAGTGGTAGAGAAAGGATGAATGCAATGATGCAGCAGGAAAACTACAGAGAAGTTCTTGGATGTAGTGAAGGAGGACCTGCAGAGGGTGGGTGTGACAGAAGAGGATATTGGGGATAGGGTGAGAGGCTGATCTGCTGTTTTTCAATTCAATTCAATCCAATTCCATTTTATTTATATAGCGCCAAATCACAACAACAGTCACCTCAAGGCGCTTTATATTGTAAGGTAGACCCTACAACAGGGGTAGGCAACCTTTCTGATGGCGAGTGCCATTTAAAATTTCCTCAGAAGTCAGTGTGCCATATGATTGCATTAACAATAAATTTTATAACGCTCTATATGAACAGTTACACACTATATAGAACCACTTTGTAGAATTATATTTGTTTGCAGATGTTGGCAGCTATCAGCGAATAGTTATCAGATATTCTGAAACAAAAAAGACACTTTTTATCCATAACAAGAACTCCATAACAGCAAATGAACTGTACAACGGAAAATACAAATGCTATTTATGGTCTCCTCACAACAATGAGAAGAAAAATAAACTAAGCCAATATGGCATGTTTGTTAATACAGAGACACACATGTTAATGTGATCTCTGGTCTCCCACTCAGAGACACAGGTCTCCGAGTGTCCAGCATTCAGACGACTACCTGAGGACTCATGTGAGAGAAAATCTGCTCACACAGACATGTAGAGCCAAATACTGTCAATAAGGCCTCTGCAATGTTCTGAAGACAGTTAAACTTGTCAGGTAGTGATGTCCAGCAGGTGAAAATGCAGCTCCATGAACACGCACAGCTGTGGATTCCAGCTGCTTCGATGTTGCATTAACTGGCATTAACTCAGCCAGTTAATGCGAGACAAATCTAGCTGCTCATTAAAGATTTCTGGTTTGATCAGAAAATAAAACATTGTTCTATTGTTGGGGTTGTTAGCTAAGACACCATCATTAAGAAGAGGAACAACTAATGTGTCTATGCGAGCTGATTTGCAATGTGCACCGCTGGCGCGGCCATTTATTTTTTGATGCACCTTCTCAGATTAATTCACTGCGTGTCGTGCCCAGGGCTGGACTGGGACAAAAAAACAGCCCGGGCATTTTGACTAAAGACCGGCCCACCAGGTATTAAAGCCATAAAGCCTTTGAATGAAAACAAACGCTGTTGTGACAGTGATGTACAGTCTTGTTGGTATATGTATGATTTCTATACATTTTACATCAGATAAAAACTTTGGTTGTAAGCTTCAGATAATTATTTAATAACAGCCAGACATTTTAAATGAGAATAAGAAAGTATTTCTTTGTGCCCCCCTTTCCCTGCCCTACCTGGCCCCCCTGGCAAAACTTTGCTAGATCCGCCCCTGCACAGTTACCAGCTGTCAGCTACTTAGAAAAAGGATCCTGGTGTTATTTGTCTCTCAGAAACAGTTCATAACTTCCCTTCAACTCATTCATGTCACCTAAAAGGTAAACCTGTTTCTCCATCACCTGTTCAGCTCTGATGATCCAGTAAGGACATCTCCTGGTTTCATCTTCATGTTTCCCTCTCACCAGATAACCAAACCAATCATGACCAGCAGCTTTACAGCTGTGGCTCCAGCAAACATCAGCTGATACTAGAAATTAATATTAAATAAATTCTAACAACAGCTGATCAAGCTTAAACGTGCTGCTGTTGTTTAGCGCGACATCTGGCGCAAAGTGGGCGATAAACAAACAAGAGAGAAAAGCCGATCAGCTGATCATTGATCAGTTTCATGATTAAAGTAGCAACAGGAGAGGGAGGGGGAGAGAATGACAGGAGAAGAAGAGGAGAAGAAGAGCAGCTGTGCAGCTAATAACTCCACCTTTGTGTCTTTTTCCATCCTAGCTGAAGTACAGGACAAACTGCGTCCCTTCTCAGCTCAACACGAAACGCGTAATAATTTCTCTGAATGCGGGACGATTCTGTCTTTTTACAGGACGGTTGGCAACTCTACTAACTAACCTTATGAAGTTCACTATCAGTAACACCATAGCACCCACCCAGCTGTATAGAAACTCCGTCATGCTAGCTAGTACGCAGTACGTTATTGTAACTGACTGTAAAAACTCAGCACAACGAAAATAAACTCCACCTAAACTTGGTTTATATCTGACCCAGATAGACTGCAGGTCATAACTTCTTACCTGAAGTTCAGTTCACCTGACACTCGGACCGGTGGCTGCCTCGGGTCTCTGCTCCTCCTGCCTCCCCTCTCCCTGATCCACCTGCCAGCCTCCACCACTCTGTGGAAGCTCCGTGATGCCACCACCAAACAATTGAGTTATTTTTACACACCGGCCAGCATCTGGCCAATCCACCACCTTTCGTTGTTTATACCGTTACCAAAAAAAAAAAAAAGAAAATTATCGGGCCACCGAGCAAATGCCCGGTATGCGCGATGGCTAGTCCAGCTATGGTCGTGCCACAGTTGGCACGCGAAGGGTTAACTGATATCAGTTAACCCTTCGCGTGCCAACTGTAGCACGCCTGCCTAGGGTTGCCGACCCCTGCCCTACAATAATCCATGAAGAGAAAAAAAAACCCAACAATCATATGACCCCCTATGAGCAAGCATTTTGGCGACAGTGGGAAGGAAAAACTCCCTTTTAACAGGAAGAAACCTCCGGCAGAACCAGGCTCAGGGAGGGGCGGGGCCATCTGCTGCGACCGGTTGGGGTGAGAGAAGGAAGACAGGATAAAAGACATGCTGTGGAAGAGAGACAGAGATTAATAACAGATATGATTCAATGCAGAGAGGTCTATTAACACATAGTGAGTGAGAAAGGTGACTGGAAAGGAAAAACTCAATGCATCATGGGAATCCCCCGGCAGCCTACGTCTATTGCAGCATAACTAAGGGAGGATTCAGGGTCACCTGGTCCAGCCCTAACTATATGCTTTAGCAAAAAGGAAAGTTTTAAGCCTAATCTTAAAAGTAGAGATAGTGTCTGTCTCCCGAATCCAAACTGGAAGCTGGTTCCACAGAAGAGGGGCCTGAAAACTGAAGGCTCTGCCTCCCATTCTACTTTTAAATACTCTAGGAACAACAAGTAGGCTGCAGAGAGGCAAGGCTCTAATAGCCCCTTGGTGTAAATAAACTCTACGGAACAACAAGTAGGCCTGCAGAGCGAGAGCGAAGTGCTCTAATAGGGTGATATGGTACTACAAGGTCATTAAGATAAGATGGGGCCTGATTATTTAAGACCTTGTATGTGAGGAGCAGGATTTTGAATTCAATTCTGGATTTAACAGGAAGCCAATGAAGGGAAGCCAAAACAGGAGAAATATGCTCTCTCTTTCTATTTAAAGAATGGGCACCAGAGCTGGAACCCCCAGTTCTGGTGTTCTCTAGTACGTGCTAAATTAGTTGCACAGCACTGGGCTGTGAGCACAAGTCTTATGCCCTCATTCCTCCCTCATGTTCCTGAAAGTTTGATCAGAGACGGTCAAACCAGTGGTCTGCTGGAGGTCATTTTGTTCCCCCTTGCAAGGAGCCAATACCAGTCCTGAGTTGGACTCCCTGGAAAGCCTTTTGTTGACCCAAGAATAGTGACAGGGACTAGAGAGAGCATATTTCTCCTATACTGGCTTCTCTTCAGTGATTCCCTGTTAAATCCCGAGCTGAATTTAAAATCCTTCTTATCACATAAGAGGTCTTGGAATATCCAGCCCCATATTACCTTACAGACCCCATAGTACCATATCACCAAATTAGAGCTCTTTGCTCTCAGGCTACTGCTTTACTTGTAGTTCCTAGTATTTAAGAGTAGAGGCTTCAGCTTCAGGCCCCTCTTCTGTGGAACAAGCTTCCAGTTTGAATTCAAGAAACAGACACCCTCTCTACTTTTAAGATTAGGCTTAAAATGTTTTGATAGATGGGGCTGGATCAGTTGACCCTGAATCCTCTCTTAGTTATGCTGCAAGAGGTCTAGGTTGTTAGGGTCTGTCTATGATGCATTGAGTGTTTCTTCTTCAGTCACCTTTTTCACTCACCATGTGTTTTTACACCACTCTACATTTAATTATTAATTATTATTAATCTCTGGCTCTCTTCCACAGTATGTCTTTGTCCTGTCTCCCTCCCCTCACCCCCAATCTGTCATGGCAGATGGCTGCCCGTCCGTCAGCCTGTTTCTACCCAAGGTTTCTTCCTGTTAAAAGGGAGTTTTTTCCTTCTCTTCCCCTGCCACCAAAGCTCAGGTCGAGTTGTCTGATTGTGGAGGTTTTCTCTATTTTCTGGTGCTATATAAATAAAACTGAGCTGAATTGAACTGAATCCTGCTCTTGTCATGTAACAGCCAATTTCCTGGTATCTCCTTCACGTTCTTGAGAATGTGCTGGGAGACACAGCATACTTACAGTGGCATGTATGGGTGTGCCATCATGAAGGAGCTGGAACTGTCAAATGTGAATGGGCTGCAGGCATCATTTCATGCTCCCAGTAGTGAAGGAGACTTCAGCAATAGCAACAGTTTCCATTACTAAGTAATAAAATAATTACAAAAGTCATTAGCTTACGCAGCAATTGTAGCCTACCTTTGGTAATGAGATAGCTGTACTGTACTCTCTTGAAAGCAAATGATGATAAAATCTGGTTCTTTTATTTGGATTGTTCCTTCATGTTCTAATTTAGCAGCAAACTAAACAAGCACCATATGAACAGTAAACCTACTGCTGTACTCTGTTTTCACTTATCTGTTTCCTCCCCTTGTTACAGTGTGTGCAGCATAAGGCAAGTTTAACCTCAGCTCTTTCATTCTTGTTCTGTAGAAAATCATTACAATCTTCATGAAGCTGATCGGTATGAAGCAAAGCTTCCAAAACACTGTGAAGAAAAGACGCGATTGACAGTAGCCTAATTTGGCTGCCTTTCTTATGGAGCTAGTACATGGCATTGCCACAGCTTAGACATAGATTTGTGGTTATGTAAGCTTGCCACATACTTCAGATCCAGTCATGTTGTCTTGGCAACTTGCCCAGAAGCAACAGCACGTTGCTTTGTAGCTGAGAGAAGATCATTCTGCCACAAAATGTAACCTTATCCTCTTCTCTGTGTGCGTGTATAAACATGTGGAAGTAGATGTAAAAAAACAGAACAAGGACACATACAATCTGATAAATATTTATGCGGAATGAACAAGCTAATCCTCAGTGACCTGACCTTTAATTGTGTCTGTTTGTCTGCCTTCACAACAAGTTCACAAGTAGCTGTTCAAACATCTCTGCGCAGGAAGTTACTAATGGCACAATAGTGTGGAGCTGATCTGCTGCTTGTTCATACCGTCCTGTCCTCCCCCATTCCCCCACAGTCTCCCTCTGCACACTCTTAGTATCCACCTGAGTCTCGTTCATCAAAGGAAATCAAGTGTCATCATCCACATCTTGCTTTGGCTCCGTTCCTCTGGGTCCTCTGCTCTCTGTCAGTCGCTGTGGAGAAACACCACAGATCGAGTACGCGCTACCTGTTTCGCTGGTGTTATATTGGGCCACGGAGGACTAGATATCAGGACTGAGCCACATTTGCATTTTAATTTTATATTCCACACCATAGCATCCACAGTTTTAACTACTTTGTGCTTGTTTAATGGTCCTTGGTGAAATGAATGCACAAGTTTATGATAAACAAAAGATTTCATTATGCAAATGCAGACCTGAGTCAGACCCCAGACTTATAAAAATGTTTGAGTAGATGTTTGGTGATTTGTAGTCTGTCAACTTGCAGTTTTGCACATGAAACAAGATTCACTTGGAATTATTGTGGATACTGTTTGATTGCCTGCACACCAACAGCCGCGTGATACAGTGCTGGAGCTCGTTGTAATTTACATTTAGCTGTAGAGATGCATATTTTCTGTGCTCTCATCACCTGTACAGGACCAACTGATCAACCATGCGTTCATGTATGTTTGTGTTTAAAGCAAAACACTGTTATGTTAAGTAAAAAAACAAAATAATGGCTAATTAACTCATAACTCATTACTGTAGTTGTGCCACTTAAATCTTTCTTGTTTTAATTTTTAGATGAGATGGTAATAACTCTAAATGCAAGCTTAATTGGGGAACTACTGCTTTGTTGAAAGCAGTACAAACGTAACAAGTACTTTGAAGGCTGGTGGGGAGGATGGTGTGATAGATAGCAGGTTTAAAACATATAATGAAGGATTTGTCTGAGAACAAACCATCTGGAAGGTAAAGTGATCCTCGTAGTCCTCTACATCTGCTGCCTTGTAAGCAAAGACAACAAATATGATTTGTGGTTTTCTTTGCATTAGCCCATTTTTTCAGAGAGTCTTTTGAAGCCTTTGTCTTTGTTCTCACTCTGGCAATGTCGACCAGCAGAATGGGCAGCTATTTATCTTGAGGCAAACTTTTGCTGAGGAAGAGGACATCCACCCTTAAATGCAGCATTTCACACCCGTCTATCTCCTTCAAAGCACCACTATGCTCTAGCCAAAGCTAACAAGATAAATGCTTTGCAAAAGGCAGTCAGCTTTTAGCTGCCGAGTGATGCAACCGAGAGCGGAGTGTGTTAATGTCAACTTGCTAAAGCTCCTTTCCACAGCAATTTACCAGAAAGTGTCCTCCACTGCACCAACACCCGAACAGTATGTCATAATGAGAGCCTCTGAAGGGAACAGCACTGAGAGCAAGGTTGGTAAAACATGCATTATCCTTGAGCCCTGTGGCTAAGCAGAGTAAAAGACTGCACTCAGCCTTCTCTCTTTTTTAACATGTCTATTAGCTTCTGAAGAAAGTTTCACAGCACAGCAGAAGTAGCATGGAGTCATGCTAGCTATGGAGTTACTGTGGAAAACTGTCTACGAGATGGATTACAAGACGACATCTCATTCATTCAAAACCAAAATTGCTCAGTGGCATGTGCATTGAAAAGACTTTGCAAGCTTCCTCAAAGAGATCCATGGATGTTTTACATATTCCCACAAATTTAGGGGACGTTTGCCACTGATGCTTCAGCAGAAAAGCACTTTGCAAGTTAAGTAAGATGATATAAAGAGTTAAAAACCTGTCGCAGAGCAAGTGTCTACTCAGTTCATTGTTTTGTTTTGGGGTTGGGTTTTTTTTAGAATTTGTTTGCACCTTATTATCTTATTTTTATTTTTGGTAGTTTATTCCTTTTTCCTCACAGTATAGTTATGTAGTTAGGCTTAGAGAAAGAATATGATTGAGTCAAAACGATGAATCAGAAGATCTTTTTAGGTAACTTCCATGTTGAGTTCTTGATATCCAACCTGAATATCCCAAAATCAGCACATAAATTTGATTAAATAAAACAAAATCATGCAGCTCTTCTTAAATGTCAAAAAATAAAAACTGTAATTTTATTGTGTTCCTCTGAAAAATGTATTGCTCTGCTGGGCAGCACAACAGCGCTGTGACTAGCACTGTTCCGTCAAAGTAAAAGGATCCTGGGTTTAAACCTACAGGGAGTCTGGGGTCTTTTCCTGGTGCATTGTTCCCCTGTGCCTGTATGGTATGTTGGTATGTTGGCGTCTTTCCACTAGCACCTACTCAGCTCGACTCAACTCAGTTTATAGGGTTCTCCATTAGGTAGTAGTACCTGGTAATATGTACCTACCTTTTTCGGTTCCAAGCAGGTCGAAAATGTGGCATGCAGTAAACAGACTGCATGCCACTGATTGGCCAGGAAGTGACGTCACTGAGTTAATCCCGCCTCTGGGATACCAGCTGGAGTACTCTTCAGCCTAACTGCAATGCTGAATCGAATAGAAAGAAGAAGAAAACAGATGCACTGCTCTGTTATTATACACCACTGTGTGCCACTGCATCTAATTATAAAAAAGTATACTTTAGGACACAGAATACGCTTCCCACCTGGGCAAGCTTGGTTTAGGAAAGGTTTAGATTAATGTGACACTACAAGGTAATGTACAATACTAACTGAGGAATAATAGTAGCAAATGAAAGGGCTGTGATACAGAGGATGAGGCAAGTTGTAAAGCATTTGTGGTTGGCTGTATGCTCTCACGGTACTGAGTCTGTGACCCAGTGTTTTGTGTTTGTTGATTAATTAATATTCTTTTATTACTTTTATTCTTGGTTTTGGTTCTGTTATGTCTTTCTCAGTGATCTTAGTTCTCCCTCTCTCAGTGTTTATCTTAACCTGTGGTTAGCTTAGCTGTGCTTAGCCTGTGTTTAGTCTCTGTTCCCGTGTCTACTCTGTGCGTGTCCCATGTCCCACGTTTCATGTCTTGTCTCTATGTTTCCAGTGTCTCTCCACTCACTGTGTTAAGATTACGGGCCTTGAGTCTGAGTTTTCAGTCTGTCCGTTTCCTGTTTTATTTTGATAGTTCCTTGTCCTGTGTTCATTGTATTCACTTTTGCCTCCTCCCCGTCTCGTTATGTCAGATTAGTCCCAGCTGTGTTTCCCTCCTGTTTCCATGTTACTCCCTTGTGTATTTAAGCCCTGTGTTTTCCTCTGTTCGTTGTCACATCGTAACCGCATTGGCTGTGTGTCCTTGCATTTGTTCCATGTTCTCTAGTCCTGTCAAGTCATGTAAAGTCCTTAGTTGCTAGTCAGGGGATTCTTAGCTCTAGTTTATGTTTAGTTTGTTTCTTGAATATTCATGTCTTTTGTTTTAGAGCTTTAAGTTTTCTGTCCGAGAGTCATCGGCATAAATTTGTGCTGAACATTGGGGGG